>NC_140188.1:1077376-1119876 GCF_965226575.1 Pagrus pagrus | reverse complement strand
GTAAGTAAACCCTCCGTCTGTACGTAAACCCTCCGACTGTAAGTAAACCCTCCGTCTGTAAGTAAACCCTCCGTCTGTACGTAAACCCTCCGTCTGTACATAAACCCTCCGTCTGTAAGTAAACTTTCCGTCTGTAAGTAAACTTTCCGTCTGTACGTAAACCCTCCGTCTGTAAGTAAACCCTCCGTCTGTAAGTAAACTTTCCGTCTGTACGTAAACCCTCCGTCTGTAAGTAAACCCTCCGACTGTAAGTAAACTCTCCGTCTGTACGTAAACTCTCCGTCTGTACGTAAACCCTCCGTCTGTCCATAACCTGACGTCTGTACGTAAACCTCAGTGCAAATATGGCAGATTTGTAATTGAAGATGCTGATCAAACATCACATTCAGGCCACTTTGCAAGACTGAGTTTCAAGAGAGAAATGCGAAAAATGAAGGTGAGCCTGTCGAGAATCTCTGTCTCTGTTTATTTAAAGGGACAGTTCACAACTCTGCTGTAAATGAGTTTCCTTGAACAAATATTCACTCATACACCAGTTTTCAGCAGCAGAACCATCAGCTACTGTTTAAACATGCAGCACTGAGGCTCATAATACAATTACAGAGTAATGAAATGAATATTAATGTTAAATATGGACTCATTAAGACAATATTGTCCCAAATTATTAGGCACTAATTAAACCATGCAGAGCAGAGACACAGACATGAACACACAGGTGAAGGCAGGTGGACGTCAACATGTGAACCCTCATGAGGGGAAGATTTTATTTATATTTTTATATTTGCTTGTAAATGATAATAAACTGTCCGGTTTGAAACTTGCTGTTATTTATTTAAATAAACATCATGAAACATTTAAGAGGGAAAAAAGACGTCAGATCAAAGTGAGTTACACTGAGAGGGTACATGTCGACTACCTGCTGCATTAACTTGTAAAATTATATTTTAAATGAACAATTTGAACATTAGTAACAGGATGAAAACATTATCCGTCTCTTCTCGTTCACTGTCACACATATTTATTCTGAAATAATGACCCCCGGTGGTCCACAGGAAGGGGCGGGGCTTCACCTCTCTTCAAACAACACATTAGCAGCGTCCGGTTGTCGCGGTGACACATTAACAGTGAGCAGCGCTGCTAAAGAGCCTCAGGCATGAACACACACACACACATGCGGGGGGTGCATGATGGGAAAGTGATGACATCACACTTCCTCCCTGTGATGCGTACAGGTTTTGTTTCCACTCTGAGTCACAGATAGTTTGATTGAATTAAACTCTGACTGGAAACTAAATGAAACATTACGTGGTGGATTGGATGCAGAGGACATAAGTCTCAGGCGGGATTACTTACCAGCTGGATTACTCTTTATTATTACTGCAGAGTATTAGAGTACAATCGCCTGAAGTCAAACACACACAGTGACCTCATGAAGGTCTTTATTCTCTGAGTGTTTCTGTCAAACAAGAACGTTTTATTTTAAATGGCTGAAACTGAGCAACATTAACATGAAGTGCTTTAAGGTCATCTGTAACTAAGTACTTTTACTCAAGGAGGCGACTGTACCCAAATACAACTATGAGGTACTTATGCTTTACTTGAATATTTCTATTTTCTGCTAAAACAATTTCTAATGTAACTAAAGTTTTCAAATAAATGTAGTGGAGTAAAAAGTACAAAAATTGCCTCCTAAATGTAGTGAGATGGAAGTATAAAGTAGCAGAAAATGGAAAGTAAAATTGTATTGAGTAAAAGTACTTAGTTACTTTCCACCATTCAACAAGAGGAACAGGACCAGTAAATCGTGTTTCAGTGTCCAAATGAAGTCGTTTAAAGACAGACTTGTAGATTTAAACTTTATTTTTATTTGAACAGGAAACTGCAGAAACTGACTTCTGTAAAACAAAATGTTTTATTAAATTCAACAAGATTCATATTCACAAAACAAAAATAATGTTATTACAATATATCAGCTGGTGTAACAGGATAAAGTATGTACAACTGAGAACAGGAAGCTTCCACAAGGATTCAGAGGATGTGTTCAGAGCGTCAACACGTCTCGTTATTTACTGATTATTCAATAAAAAAGATGTTCAGTGCTGCTGCAGATATCAGACAGTCAGAGAATCGTCCAATCAGAGAGCTCCACACTCTGTTGCCGTGCAGAACATTTAAATGTGCTCATCTTCTGGGTTTTTCTTGTTCACTTCAAGTTTTCTTGGAGCTCCACCTGGTGGCTGTGAGAGGAGCTGCAGCTGCTTCTTCTTCTGTGGTGCTGCAGCTGCTGCAGCTCCAGTCACAGTAGTGTTAGTCATGTTAGTACTGGTGACAGCAGAGTTAGCAGTAGTACTACAGTAACAGTACTTCAAATATCAAAACATCAACAGTGAGTCGTACAACTGATGGAATGTAACTAAGTACTTTTACTTAAGTACAGTACACTGTTGAGGTACTTGTACTTGAGTGATTCATTTTCTGCTACTTTATACTTCCACTCCACTACAGTTTGGAGGCAAATGTCTTTTTACTCCAACTACATTTCTTTAATAACTTTAGTTACTAGTTACTTTACAGATTACATGCTGCATCAGAGACAAAGTAGAACATTTTTAAACTAATTTATTTTATCAGCCATCTGATTAAAAAACATTTTAAAAAAACGATATCAGTTCATTAATCAGTCGTCCCATAGTGTACGGTATTTAAATATATGTATCAGTAACTTTTACTGGTACTTTTGATACTTAAGTACATTTAATATCAGATACTTTTAGACTTTTACTCAGTACAAGTATGACTGTTGTGTACTTTTTACAATAGTCAGATTCAAGATTCAACATCAGCACATCCAGAGATACGAGGTTTTCACTGGAAAGGAAAGTAATCTGAAAAGTAACGAGTAACTAAAGCTGTCAGAGAAATGTAGTAGAGTAAAAAGTACAATATTTCCCACTGAGATGAAGTGAAGCAGAAAGTTGCATAAAATGGAAATACTCAAGTAAAGTACCTCATGAAGATACTTAAGTACCACATTTACAGTACACAACAGTCATACTTGTATAATTGAGTAAAAGTCTCAAAGTATCTGATATTAAATGTACTTAAGTATCAAAAGTACAAGTAAAAGTAACTGATCCATATAATTACAGGTATTTATAAACTGTACACTTTGGGTCCACTGATTATCACAATCAGTGTTTTTATCTTATTGATGATAAAATACAAAAAACATTGCTCCAACTTGTAACTGAAGTAATCAAATAAATGTAGTGGTAGTAGTAAAAAGTACAAGATTTGTCTCCAACATGTAGCTGAGTGGAAGTATAAAGTAGCAGAAAATGGAAATACTCAAGTAAAGTACAAGTACCTCAAAATTTTACCTCAGTTAGGTACTTGAGTAAATGTACTTAGTTACATTCCATCACTGCTTATTTGTACGTCTTCAGAAACACATTTTGCTGAGCTGTTTTTGTGATATAAGAAAGTTTTCAGACGAGCCGCCATGTTGGTTGTTTTAAATCACAGAGCACACGCCCACGAGTGGCGATCGTCCAATCAGGATCATTGCGTGACCTCGTGTGAAATGATGCCCCCTGTGGACACGTACCATTATAGTCACACGTCAGTAGTTTTACTCTGAAAGGAACAAATCTTCAGAAACGTGTACTGTTACTTTGGATACTTGAGTACTTTTGTTACTTTAATGATCTCATGCAGGAATGTTCATGTAGCAGCTGAGGCGTTGATACTTTTAGGATGAGGTGGTATCAGCAGTAGTAACAGCTAAAGTACTTGTAATTGTAACTGAAGTAACTATTAGTACAAGGAGTAACAACAGCATCACACTCTGAGGAGTCCTGATAAGACAAAGCAGGTTAACTTATCATATTGATCAGTGATGACATTGTTTGAGGTGTCAGCCAATCAGAAATGAGGATTTCATATTTGCTTATATATTAATTATAAAGTTGGAATCAGTTTGTAATCAGCTCAGAGATAAAGTTTCTGTAAATCCAGTCGATTTACAGGAACTCATCTGCCCTCTGATTGGTCAATACTGCCACACATCACAGCTCGTTAGCATGAAGCGGCTGACACACAGGAGGAGGAGTAGCACCGTCATCAGTAGTCGAGTATCAGAAGTGTCAGCAGCAGCGGCATCTACAGCAGGAGTGTTCACGGCTGCTTCATACACACTCGACAGCGACTGATTAGACTTCCTGGAAAAAGTCCTGGTTCAGTGTGAGGCTTCGGTATACTGCAGGGCGAGAGACAACGACAGAGACAGTGTTACAGGAGAGAGAGAGAGACGGCAGAAATATGCTTAAAGGAACAGGAACGTGTTGTGTACACCATTTTTTAAGATGAAAACTGTAGCTGCTAAGCTAAAAGCGTTTGTGAGCTTGACCGCACGTCGAGGGTGTAAATAACGTCTCCTCAGATCACTTTGGGATCTCGGGGCTTCTGGAGAGACTTGGATTACATCAGATGAGTTTCTTTGGTTGTTTATCCGTTTTAAATCAAGTCTCCAGCTGCTTCAGTTGTTTGGCAGAATGCTGCAACTCTGTTTTACTGTGAAGCTCCAGAAATGTTTTGTGGACTATGAGACTTCACCTGACTTTCATCAGCATGGAGGGAGGAGATGATGACTAGATTGTTTTCATTTCTGGGTGAACTGTTCCTTTAATATTGATACATGTGATTATTTGTTGGTGCTTTCAGAACTTTTTCAGACAAAAAGTTAAAGGAGCTCTGTGGATTTCATTTCACTTTGAATATTTAAACGTTAATTCAGATTCAGATTTTAGAGATAAAACAACCTTAAACTTCGTCACATATCAATAAATAAACTGATACGAATCCGAACAAATTTAAGAGTGACGGAGCTTCAGTGTAACTAAACCCAGTGATAAAGGTGTGTAGTACCTGAACATGTCTGAGGGGTTGAGCGCAGCCAGCCAATAGCTGTAGGAGTCGGTGTAGTAGTTGCAGGTTCCTCTGCCGTGACACTCGATGAAGGGAATCTTCCTGAAGTTTTCCAGACAGGAACCAGGAGAGGCCAGAGGCTGACCGGAGCCCTCCGCCCCCACTCCTGTTTCCTGTGAAGACCAACAGCATCAACAGGAACAGTCAAAGGTCAAAGCAAAGACTCACACACTACCACCTCGGTCATTTATCGCTGAAAAGTCTGGTTCTGACTAGAAGTGATCCAGACTTAAATCGCCATATTTTGGTCAAACACACTAAAAAAATAGATCTGGCAGTGTTTGCATTTGAACACCTGTAGTGGTTTTTATTTTTCATATTTTGACATGAGAGAGTCAGGTTGTGCTTACAGAGCAGCAGGAAAACAGAAGGAACGACCCAGATGCAGAATTAAGAGGCAAAGCTGAAGCTGTTCAATTTATTTATTGCAATAAAGCAATCAACAGATGCCTTACAAGATGGTGAAGCGAGGTCAAGACCAGAAAAGACAGTGCAAGCCAAAAACCCCACTTTTCCTGTTTACACATAAACACTGAAAAAAGCGTTTCTGAATATCTTCAGCCTGGCAGGAGTTTTCCAAAAGCTACATTTTCAGTGACCTGAAAAGCTGTTTACATGTGTGCAGAAGCCAAAATGCATAGAAAAAGCTTTGTTTTAAGAAATACCTGTGTACGTGGGTACAGGGCCTAAAATAAAGTTGGAAAACACTGGGACAACACGAGGTCCTGGCTAGAGCGTTGGACAGAAAGTAGGAAGACAAACTGGCTAAAAGTGAGGGGAACACACATTAAATACAGCAGAGAGGGGAGGTGACGAGGGACAGGTGTAACCAATCAGGGAGTGAGGGGAGGTGAAAATATCATGATAAAACAGGAAACAAAGAATAAAAACAAAGGAAACCAGAACCTGAGGAGCAGAGCAGAACGTGACAGCAGTTTGTTGGAGAGCTGACCAAAAACACACTAATGTGTCAAATATTAAGATTAAATCCAATATTGTTGAAAAGGTCTGAGGATTAGTAAATACATGCTTTTAAACTCATTAAGTCTTGAGTGCTTCAGACTTTCAACGAATCTGAACGAACAAGATCCCTAAACTGAAGAGCACCAGAGGGACACAATTTTCCAGACCCGGGCAGCACTCGTTGCATCCTGTTTTTTGACGTAAACCCAAAACTATCTCACCATTACGAAGGAGTATCCGGCCCAGAGCGGGTCCCAGCGTGGAGGACATTCTGGGATGCGATCGGTCTGACTGTGGACGGCGATCACGTTGGCTCTCGCCTCACACACAGTACACCTGGCACACAGGAAGCACACATTTAATACAGGAAACAGAAGCTGCATTTCCACTGCAGTACTTTCGGCATAGTACCCTTTGAAACTATGCGTAACCCTGGTTACTGTACCTAAATGCCAGATCTGCTTTTTGTTTCCACTGCGGACGGTACTCTCAAATGTAGGCGGGCTTGTTACCGGCCATCACTAACCACTTTCACTTTTCCAGCAGTTGGAAAACATTTCTCTTTTCTGCTGCTTGCTCTCTCGTCCTCGACCACACAACCTCTAAACACAACAAACACGGGCGGTTGTTTTCTACAACAGGGAGACGAGCTTTACTTGAGAAAAGGCTGCAGGCAAACTGAACTGAACTGAAGACTGCTCGGTGGAATCCAGGATATACATACAGTCCACAATACACTGATAAGTTCATTTGTGTGCGTGTGTGTGTCTGTGTGTGGGTGTGTGTGTGTGTGTGTGTGTGTGTGTGTGTTACCGGCTGATGTATTTCTCCAGTGTGTCCTCGGAGATAAGTGGTATGCTGCTGGGCAGTTCCTCGTTGGTGGACAGCCAATAGGAGTAATCGTTGCGGGAGGCGTAGCGGCAGGTGTTGTCGGTGCTGCAGAACAGGAAGGGCATGGTGGTAAAACGAGGCAGACAACTACCTAAGGTACCTGAAGAGAGAGAGACAGAGAGAAGGACAGACTGATTTGATGCATTTGATTATTCGATGTCTTTCTGTGTGTTTTTTTTAATTGAATTCTCTGGACTTTCATTTCTGATTTTAATTAAATGTCCTCAGTCAGCAGTGTCATGTTACCCAGGTCTTGTCCGTGCGCTCGGTTGTTCCCGTTGATGAACAGCAGAGAGTATCCGTGGTACAGCTTATTGGATCCTGGAGGGCAATTTGGGGTAGAGGCTTCCTGGCTGTGTCGGGTGAACAGGAAGCCATCCTGCTCCGGTGCGTTTGCGCAGTCACCATTTTTACCCTGAGCACCTTTAGCACCGACTGGACCTCGTCTACCAATGACACCTGTCAACACAGTGTCAGTTCTAAATGGAAAAGTGGAAGAAGATGGCTTTCTACGGTCTCACTGCGTTCATGTCCCAACCAAAACTCTGTGTTGACTTCTTATTTTCAGACTTGGAGGACTTCATTTGTTTTTTTTTCTAAATTGTTATTATTATTTCAGAATCCAAGCAACACAAATACTTGGTTCAGTTTTGGAAAAGAACATGGTTTGGGTTAAATTGACTGTTTCATAACATTAACCACGTTAGGAAGATCTATGAGGCAAACTAATCCCATATGCCGATGACAAAGGGGTTTTCCAGCAGTTAACAGCTCAATCAGGTGCTTCTCAGGCACCAAAAACAGGGGAAGGACGGCTGGTGACTGTTTTGCAGCCTTTCAAAGAGCAAGCAAATCGACATCTTGACAAAACTATTAGGTTAGATACTTTCAGTATTACTCCTTCAATGAAAGAGTCCATTTTCGACTAAACTTTGAATAAACTACACTCAGCAAAAAACACATTAGAGACAGGAAATGGAAGTGAAATGAACACTCAGTTCACGGGAACAGCTCTGGTGGATATTCCTGCAGTTATTCCACATACCACTTGCTCAAAACTTGCGCTGTGTGATAACACTGCACATTTCGAAAAACACAAATTAATGTTTAACAATGTTTTGCTGACAGGTTATCCAAGAAGATTCTGTGAAGTGCAGTCACATTTCTCTGCCACGTTCAGAGTATTTTCTGAAGCTAAGCAACTGACCAGAGTAAACAATCTGCCCCTTGTTTACAACGGCACATGCATTCCTATCAATGGACATGACGTATCCAGTATGTGTGTTGAATGGACAGAGATTATTTCTGAAACTGCATTAAAACACTTGTCTGGATGGAGATATTTGTTTTTGAAACTATGTTTACAAAAATACCTGTGTTTGTGTGGACTAGGCCTTACACTGACCTTTTATTTTGACCAGTCCAAGTCACACCCGTGCACTAATCATGTTGTTTAATCATCATCTTGATAAGCTACACCAGTCACATGCTCAGTTAGTTAGTTGTGTGTTTTTGTTTAAAAGCTGACAGCAGATCAGATTTCTGACCTTTTGCTCCTTGCGATCCAACATCTCCCTTATCTCCTTTCAGTCCACTATAACCAGATTTTCCTTTGTCACCGTCCTTTCCTTTGCTGCCCTTCAAACCTGCAGTTACGAAACAGAGTTTAAAACAGAGAATTTATGCTGCTCACACCTAAAGTCTCATGATTAAAAACTACAATTTTATTCTAGTCTCACCTTGTTTTCCAGTTATCCCTCTGGCCCCTGGGGGTCCTTTTTGTCCAGGGGGTCCAAGTTCTCCAGCATAGCCTTTGTCACCTGGCAACAGAATCACCTCCCAGGGTACGTCCTTCCCACTCAGACCTGCAGGGAGCAGGAGTCAGGAGTACATTCAGTACTTCTACCAGCAGTACAGCAACTGTAGTATTAGTACTCAGTAGTACTGCATTATTGCCCACTACAGGCCGTATTCTGATGTGTGGCTGCTGTGATTTGGCAGCTTGCTCTCCACTGTGTAATGTCACTGTGTTACCTCTCCTCCCAGGTGGTCCTGGAGGTCCTCGTAAGCCTTCCGTACCTGATAGTCCATCCTCCCCCTTCATACCTGAAACCAGTGATGGAATGTAACTGTAAAGTGCATTTACTCAAGTACTGTACTTACGTACAATTATGAGGCACTTGGAGGCAAATATTGTACTTTTTTGCTCTACCACATTTATTTTATCACTGAAATTAGTATTATTTACTTGTACTAGGACATTTATTCACTGAGTTCTTACCAACTGGTCCTGTGACACCAGTTTCTCCCATGGAGCCTTTGTGTCCACGTAGGCCTGAGAGTCTGCCTTCACCCTGTCAACAACAACAACAGATGTATTAAACATACTCACAGGTGTGTGAATATAATTATTTCTCACATTCAAGCACTTCATCTTAAAATTGAATTTGATACTTCCGGTCTACTAGTCTAAGATATGGGCTCTGACACACTTAGTGTATATAGAGTCAGTTGAGTTTCTTTGGTACATTTAATAACTATGGGATGTACTGACCGGTGCGCCTCTTGGGCCAGGCTCACCAATGCAACCAGGTGGTCCTGTTTCACCTGTTGTTCCTTTGTATCCCTTGTCTCCTTTAAAACCAGGACCCGGAGGACCAGGAGGACCCTTACAGCCTGGAGGACCTACAGAGAGAAAGACTTTGATCTAGCAGCCATGTTCTGTGACCCTTGTTTAGAGCTACATATGTCTTTGTATGCAGATGATCCTGATTTATGATTATCTGATTTATGTTGGTTTGACACAGGCTAGAACTAAAAGGCAACAGTGGAAGTTTTTTCCCATAAGCCTTCATGAATGAGAACTCCTCAAGTGCCCAGAGGAATGGAAATTTGAACATCAAGATCAAAAGCTACAGAACAGCTACTAAATGGACCTCATGGTCACCTATAAACTCCATGTGTCTCGTCACCTTTAGGTCCTCGTCCTCCAGGGTATCCACTTTCTCCTTTGCCCCCTTCAGTGCAGACTCCCTCTTTACCAGGACAACCAGGAGGACCAGGAGGTCCAGGAGGACCAGGACACCCTTGTTCTCCTCCCAGACCATGGGGACCAGGAGGCCCACAGGGACCAGGAGGACCCTTCTCCCCAACACACCCTGAGGAGACAATAGGGGGTGGAGTGTGGGTGATTATTTCTTCTCCTTTCATTCCGAGTGAAAACTAAACCCATAATCACACCTGGGGACTCACCAGATGACCCTTTCTTCCCCTCTGGGCCCCGGGGTCCAATTCCAGGAGCTGTGCAAAGAGAACCGAGCAATCAGAAGAGAGAGAGACAATCATCACCACATGGTGGCTGATCACTGCCAAACCAGGTTGTCCTACCTCCCATGGCTCCCTTCTCTCCAGGAGGTCCAGGTATCCCGTCCTGTCCCTGGTTCCCTCTCGGACCAGCTGGACCAGGATCTCCAGGAGCCCCCTTGTTACCTGAAAATGACAAGATACTTAACCCACTGAGGGGACAGTTTTTAAGTCATGTTAGGCTACCTGATGACATTAATAATACACTGTTTAATGCACCTGTCAGGCCTGTGGGTCCGGGTGGGCCATTTTTCCCTGGAGGACCATCACAACCCTTTTCACCAGAACTCCCAGGAGGACCTGATACAGACAGACAGACAGACAGGTAACAGAGGCTTTCACATATTTTGTGGAGGGTGTTCCTTCTGCTTGACAGTTTTATGAAGTATAAACTAAATAAACTGCAAATACATGAAGGATAAACTCTAAAGAATCTGACCTCTGCATCCTGGGGGTCCAGGATGTCCTTTAAGGCCACAGGGACCACACTCTCCCGGGGGACCAAAGTCTCCAACATCCCCTGGTATCCCCTTTGTACCTGGGGATCCAGGACATCCTGAATTCCCCTGAGAGGAGGACAGAGGAAGATAAGACACCTTATTGTTGATACAAATGAAACTTGTCTTTTAGGAGTTATAAAAGAAGATATCCAGGTCATAATTACAAAAGCAAGTCAAATGTGTCAAACTAAACATAACAGATTAAACAGCAACCAACAAAAACAAAGGTAGAGGAGACAAAAACAAAAGAATCATGGCTGTATAAAAAAGAAGACTAGAGTGCAAAGGCAATATATAATAGAACATCATCTGCATACAAGGATAACCGATAAGGAGTCAAATTAATTTGTAGTATGTTTATGACACCTTCTCTCCTGGAGATCCTTTGGATCCTGGTCCAGGTGGACTTGGTTCCCCTTTAGGACCTTTAGGCCCTCCCGGTCCTGGATTTCCCTTGGAACCAGGTGGCCCACAAGGTCCTGGGTAACCTTTATGTCCCTTACAACCTAGAGGAAAAAAGCCACAAAACAGAGATCATTCTAGAGCATAGGTCACTAACCCTGACGCCGTCCTATACGGACCTGGACCTGTAGTTAATAAATTATTTAATTATTTTAAATTTTGACGGGGCGCTTCTATTTTGACCGGCGCAGCTTTTGGTTTAGTGGATCAGGAAATCCACTGACCAATTACATGCGATTTTAGCCACCCCACGTGATGCTACTCAGCCAATCAAATCTGTGTATTCCAGGCGATAAACATTGCGACCCTGAATACGGACAGACAGAAAGACAAGTGAGCGATACAGGGAGAGAAGACAGAGAGACGAGTGAGCAACAGACAACAGAGAAAAATAACCACACATGGCGCTCTCTAAGAAGAGAAAAGTGGACAGCGAAAACAGAGCTTTCAACCCAGAATGGACGGACTCATTCATGTTCATTCTTCCCAGTGGAAGCACAAAACCAGTCTGTCTCATATGCTCAGAGACCGTGGCACTCATAAAAAACAATTGACTGCGGTGCTGAAAGTCTCAGGAAATGTAAAATCAAATGAAACAGTCCTTTTTTAAATCTTAGCTCAGCTGATATCTCTGAGCACAGTGGCACAAAACATTAAACCTGATGTGAAACAAGCAGAAACAAGTAATAAACACAACGTAATGTCAGCAAATAGTTATAATAGTTGCTTATAATTTCTTAGAGCACATGGTGATGTCTTCAAATGTCATATTTTGTCTGATCAACAGTCCAAAATCCAAATATATTCAGTTTACTATCACGTATGACACAAAAAAGCTTAAAATCATCCGATTTGAGAAGCTACAACAAATACGTTTTGGCATTTTTCTGTATTTGGTTATCAAAATAGTTGCTCAGTCACGTGCAATGCGAAATTCTTGTACAGAGACTTAAAAAATAAAAAGATATAAGATAAGAAAGAAAGTGAGGTGTTCTTATTCTTTCAACGCCATCTTTTTTATGAGAGATTTGCTCTCTCTTTAACTGGGAATCTGGGATATGTCTGAGATTGTAATTGGGATGGATGGATATACTATGTGCCTAGCAAGAGCCATGTATCTACTTGCACACAGAAATTCTAGTGTCAAAAAGCGTAATTTACATATTAAAATCACTAAAATGTTGTTGCCCCCGGACCCCCCTACCCTGGTTTGGTTTCGGAACTTGTCACCTTTTTCACTCTGAGGAGTTTCCAGGTCTGATTATATATCTGTATAATTAAATGTTAAGTGACAAAAAATATTGTCGAAATGTTTTGAAATGTTCTTTCTTTATTTGATTTGACAGTCAGTTTTTGATTACATGCAGACGTTGATACAACTACTAGGCTACTTCAATATATATCAGACTAAACCATAATGCAAGTTAGACATTATGATGTTTCGGACCTTTGCTTGAGGAAATTTTCTCTAACTGGACCTATTTGAATTTAAGTTGAATACCCCTGTTCTAGAGAGTCGAGTTTGCCCTTTTAACGTTCACGTTCTGATCCACAGAGTTCTTTAATCCTGTGTGTTGTTCCAGACATTTAAGTTTTGTGTTTTAATAATGTTAACTATATTCAATTAACAGCTTTTAAATGTGAGATTCTCAAGCAGGTTGATCAGTATTAACCCAATCAATCCCAGCAGATACAGATCATATCTATATGACACTAAAATCCTCTGTTTAAATGTTTGTAGTGATGGAGTTTATGTTGTGTTACCTGGTTTTCCCATCTCTCCTTGGTCACCGTTGAGTCCACTGGGACCAGGAGAACCTCTCTCTCCATCTCTGCCAGGGTGTCCAGGAAGTCCTGTCAAATTAAAATTTAATATTCATGTGAAATCATAAAGACCATCATGCAGATAAGAACTCGTCACTCAGTATTATTTAATGGACTGCAACAAACAACATATTTCCTTTTACTTTTACTTTGTCTCTCTGTGGACCTAAGGATGAGTGGATACAACAGTGCTGGAAGTTAAAAAATATCCTCATAAGTAAACAAACACTATTATCAGTTGGTTGTGTTCACCTGATGGCCCGGGATTTCCAGGTCTACCGTTGCTGCCGTCGGGCCCTTGTGGCCCCGGAAGGCCCTTCTCTCCTTTAGTACCAGTGAGACCTCTGGGTCCTGAGGGGGCGACAGGAAGCAGACAGATAGGTCAGAGACAGGTACAACAACACACCTGGAGCCCTATTTAGATGGTGCAGTGCAGTGCAAGTGCAGTGCACTATAGCATTTAGGACGTGTCTAAATTCATTTTGCAATTTAAACAGTGGATAATCTGGGCAAAATGTGCGGGGCACGGCGCAAAGAGGTGGTATTTAGACTCTGAATTAATCACGGGTGTGTTTTGGGTGAAACATAAACTAAACCAATCCGAGTGTTGTTACCCATTCCCTTTAAGAGCCAGGTGAGCCAGGGCCTGGCACATATTAACCAGTGGCACTCGTCTTCGCTGAGGGACAAGGAGGTGGTCCTCGGTTGCTGGACCCTCTGCCCTGCCATTTCACAATCATCTGTCCCATCAACAACTCTGTTTGAATTAAATTTAAAAAATCAATTGAGATTTAACTGAGGAGGAGGAGTGCTGCTGCGCGACCCTCTGTCTGTGTGCAATTCTCAGGCGCCGCGGGACAGCTCATGAAAACTATCATCCTGATCAATAACTGGTGGGATCAGAGGCAGAAATACGTCCTTAATGAGGAAAATATTAATGACATTACCTGCAGCAGTCCTCCAGCAGCAGAACATTATGTGTATCTCTACATTCATATGCGCATTTGTACACGAGGAAAAGCTGATAAACTTTGTTGATTATTTAAAACTCCAGACTTGTTTCCTTTGGAGAGTTTATAACTACAGCTTTTAGTTTTGTTGATGAAATGTGGCACGATATGTGTTTCAGTGACATTACTGCATTAATGGAAATGTTTAAAATAACAGAGCAGCCTCTCAAATAATAAAATCAGAGTGTATGAACACTGTGAACCAGAGAAAGTCAGAAAAACAGTTTGTGCTTTTCACTTTAGACCAGCTGACCACACCTCATATTAAGACCAACACACCCAGGGGCGCACAGGTGGGTGCAGGTACATTTGCTACTTACATAACGTGGGCGCTGGGCATAAAAATGACAACTGCATCAGCCTGAAACTAGCAATGACACTTGGGCTGCGCTTTGCTGTGTGCTGCTTTGCGCCGAGCGTAAGATAGAGCCCCTGGAGTCTATTTAACAGAAGGTGGAGTAAAAATGAATTAAAGATCAAAAGTTCACCTTTGAGTCTAATTCCACATTTATCAAATACTGAAGCTTTGGGACTGTAGATCAGCTCAGCTACCACCCCAAAGAGCCGGCATTTGACGAGGTGGGAATGAGACTCGACAATTAACTTTCTTACAAATTGGACCTTTAAAGCAGACTTAGTGTCCAACGTACCCCTTCACATGTCATGTATTTTATGAAACTGGATATTGTTACAATATTCATATTTATATGGGACTTAGAAATTGATTTTTGGGGGGATTTTTTTGCAGTGGGTTCAGATTTATGGTTCAAAGGGCCGCCAACACCAAGACCAATCACTACAACATCAACATTGTAAGCATCCACAGTGATAAACAAAAATGTATACTAATGACCTAATGTAAGTAAAGTACAGCGTAAATGAGTATGTCTCAGGTAAAATGGCGTTTTTTTATGTGTCATTGGCATTTAATAGGTTATATAAACAACCAAGACAGAGTTATTAAAGAAGACCATCCAAAAAGTGTCTCCTAAATTCCATCAATTAGCTCACATAAAAGAGGTCAGCTACAGTTACAAACCAATATTATAAGCACTGCTGAAACATTATTTAATCAAAAGAAATGTTTCCAAAATCAAGCTGATTGATGGTGTTTTAATTTCGGGTCTATCCTGATATTGTTCCCCACTGTCATTGTAGTTATAGTTTTGGTGTAACTTTACCAACCACTAGAATGATTTTCAAAACAAGATATTTGTAGTTAATATTATGGTTATTGTTCTTGGTGTGGATGGCCCTTTACTGTGGTTATGTGTTGGACTATTTCTTGGCTCTAAGAAGTTGTCAGGCAACCAAAACAGACTCCAGCTACAGAACAGCTTGACAAAATACTCCCTCAAAAAACACAACATGACATTTTTTATGCAGATTAACCAATTGGGAAGGTGAGCTTTAGAGATACTGGTAACTGTATTTTCCTTTGGACAGAGATAGGCTAGCTGTATTTAGTCTGTATGCTGAGCTAAGACAACCGACTGCTTACTTTAGCTTTATATGTAATAGACAGAAACGGAGTAGAATAGTATAAATTGGCAAAAAAAATGGGTCCAACAATAGAACCCTGAGGAACACCGAGGGCAGAATCATAAGTGATGCCCCAAAAAGTGTCTTGATTACCAGAGAGTCCAGAGTCTCCAGGATCTCCATATATCTCCACAGCTGTCTGTCCTCCTTTTGGTCCGGTTTGTCCTCTGTCCCCTTGTTGTCCCTGAGACCCCTGAGAACCCCTGTCCCCGTCCATACCCATGTGACCTGAAAGTCAGACAGGTCATATACAGTTACAGTCAGACAGAACTTGTTGATTGTTTGACTGATTGAGAGATTGATTTATTGATGTATGAAACCTTTCAGTCCTGGTATTCCAGTCTCTCCTGGTTTCCCATCATTTCCTGGACTCCCAAGGGCTCCTGGAGGACCTTCGTCCCCTCTGATGCCTAAAACACCAATATATGTCGAAGTTACTCTACGTTTGATACTTCACTTTGGACCAAAGTGGGGTTAAAGAGTCTCTCAGAACATTAGTATCTAAACAGAAATATTAATCATAAAAATACGTAGAGTGTAGACCTCCTTACCTGGGCTTCCTGGCTCCCCATTGGACCCTCTCACACCCTTGAGTCCAACTTCTCCAACTGGCCCTTGAGATCCGTCAAACCCTGGGGCTCCATATGGCCCCTGAGTCCCCAGGGCTCCCACACCCAGTAGCCCAGGGTCACCACGCGCACCCTTTTGTCCCCGGGCCCCTGTGAGACAAGATCCCTTTTAGCCTGACAGTCAGTTCTCTTTTCTGGGGTTTAAATCTTACAAACTCTGCTTAAGAAATTAAGGAAGAGATTGATCATGTTAAAGGATAGTTCTGACTTTTTGGGAATCCTCTTCTGTTGGATCTGTCTGCTGACTCTCACCAGCTTGTAGAGAAGTTACCTGTGAATCCGATGACTCCCATCTGTCCCCGCTCTCCTTCAGGTCCAGGAGTTCCAGGTATACATGGTCCAACAGCACCAACAGGACCGGGTACACCATCCAGACCATTGCGACCTGAGAGCATGCAGAACTCAAGTCATTCCCAATTAATTTGGTCCAAGTTTCATTTAGTCATTTTCAAGTTAAGTCTCAAGAAAGACCCATGCTATTTTTGGACAAGTCAAGTCAGTCGAGTCCTTAGCTAGGCAAGTCTCAAAATACCACATTCTTACCTGCAGTATCTGCTCTTTTGAAAGAGAAGATACAAGGTATAAGTCCTGTAAGGGAAATTCTCATTCTTGCAATGATTTAGATCTCTTGAATACATGCAGCATGGAGAGAAGACCCAAGCAGAATGTTCTCTCAAGACTTTCAGATTGTCTTGATTTGTCAGGTTGTCAGGCAACAACAGGACAACAGATGCAGATCCCAAGACAGGTGTTAATTATGCCTTCCGCGGAGCAATGACCCTTTGATGTTTTGCAAGACAGCGACTGTAAGCTAATCTCACTTCCTGACAACACCTTAGGCAAAGAGAATCCCCCTTCACCTGACTACCTGAAATATTCTAATCCATATATTGATTTCTTTTTTATGAACAATTGTTTTATTGAAATTATGGTTTCACAAGACAAGGTCAAACAGTGCAAACATTTTTAACATATCCCTCCCTCCCTCCCTCCCCCTGGCAGCGTCCCCCCTCCCTCACACCTCCCCTCTCGGTCTAGTGTCTTACAATCCTACTGAGTGCCTTTATTCTGAACTGAGCAGGCCCGTTATAGCCGAAGCGGCTCTCTTCCATGAATCCAGTGTAGAACTTTTGGCTTTGTTCACCCGTACTGTAGACAGTTCTAACATGACCACATCCTATTCCAACCATTTCCTAGCGTACAGTTTGTGAGGGGGTAGCCAGCGTTGTACTATCAGTTTTTTGGCAGCTGTCAAGCCAGCCAACCAGACCTTGCGTTGTTTCTCATTCAGCCCCAAATGTGAATCGTCATTGAGCAAAAGGAGAGTTGGCTCCAGAGGTACAGGCTTATCAATCATAATAGATAAAGTCACTGTTGACTTCCTCCAAAACTTCCTGCGCCATAAACCTCTGGGCAGTCCCATACCATATGCTTAAATGTTCCCGGTGTGTTCAGGGAGCACAAGTCACAGTTCGGGCCGGTTGACAGCTTCATATGAAATCTCAAAAGTGGTGTCAGACAGGCCTTCTGACACAACTTATAGTGAATCAACTGGTGGTTGGGGTTCTTGGACGCGTGGAATGTGTTCTCCCAGACATTTTCCCAGTTTATGTCCTCCTCCACAACGGCCAAGTCTCGAGACCATGCCTTGGCCAGGGGTAGTTTCTGTGTGTGTGTTTGAAGTCGTGAATACACAACTGATACGAGTCCTCTAGTGTTCGTTGTGGATAGCCAGTCTACGACAGGATGTATCTGCAGCTTAGAGTTCGACTGCACACCATAGACGCGAAGAGCCGACCGAAGTCGGAGGTATAGAAAGTGAGATGTCGTTGGCAGATTAAAAAGAGAACACAATGTCTGGAAGCTAAGCATACCCCTTGGGTCAAATACATCTCGGAGATTGTACACTCCCTTTGAGGACCATGATGCTGATTCAAACGGCTTATTCCCTGAGATAAAATTCTTGTTCCCCCAAAGTGGAGTATTCATATGCCATTTCCAATTCCCCCCCACCACCTTGAAATTTCATATCGAATTTGTAATAACAGGCCCAAAGTGTAACATGCATTGGTTGATAGTTAGTCCAGAAAAAAAGACCCCTTCGAGTTTGTATCGAAGCACTAGCGCATCTTCTATATCTCTCCAGGCTACCTGAGAGGAGCGGTCAAGCCATGTCTGAAGCGGGCGTAGCTGAAAGCCCTGATGGTACCTCATAAAATTTGGGAAGGCCAGCCCACCCTCACGCTTTGATCGCTGCAAGGTGGAAAGTTTAATTTTGGTATGCCCACTATTCCAGATATATTTTCGTCGCAGGAAATCAACCCTCTTCCAATATCCCGCCGGAGGAGGGAGCGAAATCATCATGCTAACAAAGTTGAGGTGAGGCAACACGTTCATTTTGACGGAGGCATTTCTTGTTTGCAGTGAGGCAGGTAATTTAGTCCATACAGCTATGTCACGTTCCACCTCTTTAAAGATGTTTTCATAATTCGTTTTTACTATATTATGCAGTGAAGGTTGAATCTGGATGCCCAAGTACATGATCTCTGTTTTAATGGGAATATCATAAGGCAAAACTACCGCTTTTGCAGGTTCATTCAGGGGCATCAGAGCTGACTTCGTCCAGTTGATCTTATAGCCGGGCAACATCCTGAACGAAATCAGGGCGGCATTAGTGTGAGCAGGGAAAGAGCCTTTTTCAACCGCTGATCGGATAGACCCCAACAAAAGTGGCCCCAAAATATCCCAGAAATCCCAGAAGAGCTCTGGCGGTATGCCGTCTGGGCCTGGCGATTTCCCTTTATTTGTCATCCTAAGAGCAGCCTCCAGCTCCTTTAAGGATATGGGACGACCCAGATATGTTGCTTCCTGCTCCCCTAACATGGGCATTTCTCTGGTTCAAAATTAAGCGTTGATTTATACAACTCCTTGTAAAAAGAGATGAATGCGACATTTATCTCTTTTGGGTCAGATGTGAATTTATTATTAGCCGTTTTGATGGTATTGATTGATGCTCTGGATTCACTTTGCATAAGCTTCAGCGCGATTAACCGGCTTGGTTTGTTTCCGTTAAAATAATAGCTCTGCCTGACTCATGTGCATGATGAATTCCGCTCGCCTCCTCAACAGATCATTAAGTTCCACCCTGACTCCCCTCAGTTCTATTTCCACTGATTTAGCGTATTTACCCTTTAACCGCTTCTCAAGTATGACACTTTCTTTCTAACTCGCAGATCCTGCTGCTCCTCTCTTTTTTGAGGTGAGATGCATAAGAGGATGTAAAGTCCCTAATACAACCCTTGGTGGCCATCCATATATACGAGGCATCATCTACTGTGCCTATATTATTGGCTACGAATTCCGTAATCCTATTCCTAAATTGTGCTACAAATACCTCATCCTGCAGAAGCGTCGTATTAAAGCGCCATCTAGGTGTTTTACTGAATCTGTGACTAAGATCTATCGTCATCAAAAGCGGGTTATGGTCAGATAGTGTCGCCGGCAGCACTTGTATCAAATCTACGCCTGTTTTCAGACTAGAAGAGAGCAGAAAGTAGTCGGTTCTGGAATGTGATTTATAATACGCGGAAAAGCATGTATAGTCTCTAATGCCCTGGTTCTGAATGTGCCACACATCAACTCGGTTAATATTCTCTATCATGGCGTTAAGAGCAGCTGATGCTGACCGCTGGGTGTGGGAAACTGACAGGGTGGATCTATCTAAATTGAGGTCGCACACTGCGTTCATATCCCCTCCCACAATCAGCTCATAATCTAATAAGGACAGCAGCTCCTTGGTAAGTTCAGGAAAAAAGAGAGGGTCAAAAACTGCTGGTGCGTATACGGATACAAAGGCTACTTTCTTTCCATATATGGATGTACATAAATATGCTATGCGACCTAATGTCCCTTCATTATTTTTTCCGCCTCCAAGGCCAAGCTCCTCTTAGTCAAGATGACCGTCCCCCTAGAGTTAGAGCTCCCACAATCTGAAGCTACGACTTTATATTGCTTATTTTGAAAGCGTGATACATCCTCCGCCCTCAGGTGTTTCTTGAATAAATGCTACATCCACATTCTTGCGACGGAGTAAGTCTAAGCATTTCACTCTCTTAAATTTTGCATTCAGACCCTGGACATTATAGCTCAATATAGATAGCTTAACCATTATCCAAATTGGTACCTATTGCTACAGGTGTGACAATAAAAGGTCTAACCCTGATAACAGTCATAACCGAGATATCGGTTATGACTGTTATCGGTTATACCGTGATCCTCACCAGCCTAAGATAACAAAACGAATCAAGTTTTTCCTCCTCTGGGAATCATAGTGGATATCCGTGCTCAAAAGCACCAGCTGATCGACCCCGATATCATCCGCGCAGATCCGAAATGTCGGACTGTTCCATGTCGTCCTCCTCCGATCGCGACGCATCCCCTGAGCTGATGGTGAACAGCCGGCGGCGCGATGGCGGTCCCTCACCGGCCTCCTTCCTCAGGAACTGTGTGGCCTCACGCGCTGAGGTGAAGGTGCGTTGTTCCCAGTCCGCAACCAGTCCCTTGACCGTTTCCATATGAGCATCCACTTTCCTCTCTGAGCTTTCTACGGAGTTTCTCATTTCGTTGATAGCTCCCTGAACAGCCCGTGACACCGCTGCTTCCAGGCTATCTTGTTGTCTGGCTAGCGCTAGCTCGATAGCCGCACTAACGCTACTAGCAATGTAAGCATCCACGCCGACGCCCTCTGTCTGTTTGCGTTTCGCTGAAGGGGTTTTGGCTGGCAAACTGCTGGTTTCTTACCCCCCGACATCTTCTACAACTTTACCGATTCAGTAAATAAGTTTATCAAATGTGTAACCTGACTAAATATCAAAATTGAGGGATAGTTAGTAGGAGCTCTAGTGCCCTCCGACCATTGCGTCTGCAGGTCACTTCCGGTCTCTCTCCATATATTGATTTCTGAATCTAAAAAATGTTTAATTCCCACAGTACCTGTCTAATTGTGATATAATGGGCCATTTTATGTCCAAAATGTAAGTCAATGAATTGCATTTGTAGGCATACTAGATTAGATTGGATTGGAGCTAAAAAGTCCTGCAGGGGATGTTGACGCTAGCAGCTAGCTGGAGATTGAATGGAGGTCTGACCTGAACTATCTTTTTGATATTTCTGCAAATAGGAGTGTCTTCAGAACCTTCTTACTAACTGATGAGAATGATCTAAACTGGCTTTGAATAATGCATGTGAAAAATAACTGGACCAAGATAAAAAAAACGAGTTAACCGACTCATCCACTGATTCAGACCAGAGCAAACCAACAAAAGATTCGAAGACAGCCTTCAGTTCAGTTTCATGATTATAATGTCTGTTTCCTTGTCTTTTGCCACAAGACTCTCCATCTTCTATAACATGGACTGAAGACATTTGACTGAACATAAGACAGCAGTCTCATATTTGGGAGTCCATTGCAGCCATGAGCACCAGTGGATTCATTTTAAACATGTTTTAATTATGGGTCCTGGCCTACCAGTACTTTTTTATCAGATCGTAAATAAGCTACCTTTGGGTCCTGATGGTCCGTCTTGTCCTTGTGGTCCTGGAGCTCCATCAAGTCCTAGGGGTCCGGGGTCTCCTTGGGGCCCCACGGAACCATCTTCTCCCTGGGGGCCTGACTGACCCTGCTGACCCGGAAAACCTATCCCCCTGTCCCCCTGTGACCACAGAGACCAGCATGAAAGCAGGAAACCAGTACAGGATGAAGAACACAGCAAGAGCAAAACAGGAAGTGGTGTCATGTTGTTCACAACTTCCTGTCTGAGTCAGCGTTACCTTGGAGCCCGGCATCCCTGGGGGCCCTGATGGCCCCGCCCGTCCTTTGATACCAAAACTTGGTAAACCTGGAGCTCCTGGAACACCTTTGAGTCCTGAACCAGACAACAGTGTACTGTTATTTATCACCCTCAGTTCATTGAACCCACCATTTTAGTCCACACCAATCCTGATCCTGACCTTTGACCCCTGGGAAGCCTGGAGGGCCTTGAACTGAAAATCCTTGATCTCCTATTTCTCCCTTTAGACCAACAGATCCTGGTTCACCTGGAGGCCCTGTAACACCTGAGACCAACAGAGATGGAGTGTGAGTCCACAGGTAAACACACACTGAGAGATGCTTTATGTGTGACTGTTTGTATGTTTCTTTGTCTTGGTAATTATGTGTAAAAGTCAAACAAAAGGACGACACATAAATCTACAGTAAATGGATCCATCTCACCTTCAGGACCGGGGTTTCCTGATAAACCTTTCTCTCCTTTCTGTCCTGGATCTCCTGGAGAGGTTTTGATTTCACCTGGAGCACCTTTCTCCCCTGAATGAACAAACAGACAGATTTGATAAGTTCCATCAAAGAGACACTTCTCTAGTTCAAATTATCTAATATTTCACAAAACAGGCACTCTCACCTGGTTTTCCAGGATCTCCTTGCTGTCCCAGGACTCCTATATTGCCTTGAGGTCCTGGAGGTCCTGGAGCCCCGATTCCAGGAGGTCCTGGAGGTCCCATCTGTCCTAATAGTCCTCTGGGACCAGTATCCCCGATTGGGCCCCTGTCACCTTTCCGCCCAAGAGGCCCCTGAGCAGCACCAGAGACAAACAACAGATCATCATCTGCATATCAAAAATCTTACAGACCAGAATCAGAATCAGAATCGTTTTTATTACTAAGTAAGTTTTCACAAACAAAGAATTTGCTGTGGTCTGTCGATGCAAAAAAACAAAACAATCCTACAAATAATTGATAGATATTGACTAGACAATAACACGCTACAATAACACACAAATGGACAAAAATATAGACACAGAAAAAACAGTAAAACATATGTATGTTAGTGTGACAGTAAGTTTAAAAAGATGTAAGACTGTACAGATTTATGCAGACGTGCAAAATGTTTGACATGGATTGTGCAAGGTCACAGTACAGATGGATATTGTAATGTGCAAAATAAAAGTGTCAGGTGATTAAAACTTTACATTAATGTCAGTGAAGGCGGAGGAAGGGGGTCAGTTTCAGTGGGGTCCTGGGCCTTGTTAAAGGTATAGTTGGTAATCCTGTTCAGAAACACTTTTTGTTATACTGGGTGAAATGGTCTTTCCACCCTGAGAGTAGTCCATACATAATGTGTTCAGAAAAAGGAACAAAATAAATCAGACCTCTGTGGCAGCTGCAGGCCTGTAAAAACTCTGACCAATCCCTGCCTCTCGGTCCGAGTTGAAAGAACCAATCAGATGCCTTCATGCCTCGTCCTGCCTGCACCCCCCTCTGTCCCCCCCTCCTCCCTGCCGGATATATTCAGCACACTGCATATGGAGTTAGCAGGCGATACACACTCCAGGTCAGAAGGTGGCCATAAAACAGCAGAAGAAGAAGAGTTAGCACAGTTAGCAGGAGAGAACAGTGGCAGAGGAAATGCAGCTAAAGTAGCACTTCCAGAAGTGATGCAGAGGTTGCTGTCTTTCTGTTGGACAGGTAATTAGTTGTTTTGCTTCGGGGGGATTTGTTATTTTCATGAAATATGTAACGTTAGCTAACTTAGCTACTTTTGTAGCTTGTATTAGCCCAATGCTAACGGCTCTCCTCTGCCCTGCTGACGGACTGTCTGACGCACGTTCAAGTTTTTGGGGGCGGGGCTTTGGACGGAGCACTGACTGGAGGGGGAGAAGGGGGTGGAGCTTAGACGAGGTGCCACTTTCAAATCTTGCTCACTCTCCAACATTACCAACTATACCTTTAATGAGGCCAGTTGCAGATGGGAAGAAACTGTTTTTATGGTGAGAGATTTTGGTCCTGATGGACAGCAGCCTGCTGCCAGTGGGCAGAGACTCAAAAAGTTTGTGTCCAGGATAGGAGGGGTCGACAACAATCTTACCTGCACGCCTCAGGGTCCTTAAGGCGTACAGACGGAAATTATCCTCTCTTGTCTCTGTACAGACATGGGGTGGCTGATTTGTTGCCTTGGAAACACACCTTACCTTAGGGTTGTTTCATTCAGGCAATGTACTAAAAAAAAAATGTATTCCTATATTTCATAAAGCCAACAGAGCAGTTCTGTCCACATTTGGTCGACCGCCCTCAGACGGTCAGACAGATGTTGTATATGATACTCACAGGGTTTCCTTTCTGTCCCAGAACACCTTTCGGTCCTGTAACTCCTGGACGTCCGTCTGGACCCTCAAAACCTGGTGGTCCCGCTCCTCCCTTGTCCCCGTCCTCACCCTTCTGCCCCACCCGCCGCATGATCCCAGGGTCACCAATAGATCCTGGGGCCCCCGTGAGGCCAGGGATACCAAAGGGCCCCTGACGACAGGACAATAACAAGAGAGACAGAGGGACAAAGGCACAGTAATGCAGTATCCCAATAATAACAGATAGAACTTGGTATCATCAGCATAACCGTTTTTATGAGGAACCGAGAGTGCTTAATGAGACTTTGGCTCACCTGGGGACCAGGTGGTCCTACAACACCCTTGACTCCTTTGTAACCTTTGGGTCCTGGAGTACCAGCTGAACCTTGAAACAGAATGAAATCATGACAGTAAGTTTTACCGGCTTGTCATCTTCACACTGAATCTGGATCTGACCCTGCTGTCACTGTGAATGGGTTTAATTATTTCAACTATATCAACATGAATTTATCAATTTACAGCTGAAGTGTTATTTCAACACAGTGAATTCATTTCTTGGTTATCTTTATATTGTGTCCTCTCTTTGAGACAGCCTTTAGGAAATTAAATAATGACTAAAAATACAAAACCTAGGTACTTGTTAAATAATCAACCTTTATTTCAGAAAGCTCACATCTAGCTGTCACTCTGTCAATCATTTGATCAATAGCTCATATAATCACAGTAAAAAATCTGAGTCTTGTGCAATTCTTACCTAGTGGTCCGCCTTCACCTGGTTCTCCTGGTTTACCTGCAGGTCCGGCAGGGCCGAAAACAACTTGACAGACCGAGCACACCTCCCCCTTATCACCTGACAAACATCAATTAATCAATTCCTAAATTAAATTGCAAGATTGTCTGCACATTTGGTTGAACAGAATGTGTAAAAATCAGAGGAAAAATTATTTTGTTTCTTTTATTAAAATCTCATTCCAAACATCCATTGGAAATCTGTTGTTTTAACATGGAGTGAACCTCAGGTCTATGTCACACTACAGAAACATGACTCTCTGCTCTGAATGAGCATTTATGATATATTATCATGTCATGTGACTAAATAACTCTCACCCACTCACCTGTCTCTCCTTCCTCCCCTCTTGTACCAGGAAGTCCCATGAGCCCTTTTGTACCTTGAGTTCCTGGAGGACCAACGTCGCCCTCCAGGAACTCTGACAGATGGAAAAAAGAAGACTTTAAGTTTTTGAAAGGTGTATTGTCATTTCTTGAGATGTAGCTAAGCTAGCAGTTTCGCCCTGCTTCCAGCCTTTGTGCTAGGCTAACCACATGGTGAACCAAAGTGACATCTTCTCAATTGAATCTTTATTGAAACTTAAGAGAGAGTAAAAGAGCTGTGAGAGTCTACTATGGAAGTACTATGGACACTGTCATGTATTATCATGTATGTTCACTGATACTATTTCTTCACCATGTTAATATAAATATGTGTATGTATGTTTGTATCTGTTCGATGTTCAGCTCCTTTGTCTTTGGACATTTGATTCAAATACAGACACAACTGTTTGGAGGCAGAACATCACCTGGTATTCCTGGTTCTCCTGGTTCTCCTTCAATTCCAAGACCTCCAGGGACTCCAGTCTGTCCCTGGGGTCCAATGACAATGGGCCCCGGGTCTCCTGGATCTCCTCTGGGTCCAGTTGAACCAGGCGGCCCCTGAGGGCCCGGTGGTCCAGGTGGAGCCACACCTTGAGGGAAGAAAAACAGGCTTTTTTCAAGTTGTATTGTCCTTACAGAGGAACCAAACCACAAGATCTGTGTGAGTCCTGATGTTCACTTATTACACTAAATCATTATCATATGTTTGTACATTAATTACTTATTAAAGTCATTCTAATAATGATTCTACTACTGTCAACCCTGTAAAGATGACTTCTCTAACAGTTTTCACCAGCAGATTTCACAAAGAGTTTTTCATTTTTTGTGTGATTCAGGCAACTAGAAGCACCGTCACCTTTGTTATCCTGCCATCGGTCCTTCATGCTCTTCTTCACCATGACCAGCTATGGCATTTATCTTGTTTTGTGTCCTTTGTTCTGCACATATGCAGACATGGCTGATGAGTCTTTAGCTAGCTAGTCTAATTTTCATACATTTATCTTAGTGACACAATGTGCTATGAATTCATAGCATATTTTGCTGAAAATAGGTCAATTCCAGGCCATATAGGCTCATTTCAAGACAACTTGAATAGCACTGGGTGCTAAAAAGTAGGGATGGAACAGTTCATGAAAATACTCTGTCCTGTTCAGTCATGTGCAACATGAGCCAGTAACCCAGTGAAGATTTTTTTTTTCATTTGGGATGGAGGCGGAGGAGTGGACTGGAGAGTGCAGCAGGTCAGTTGTGGAAATGCCAAGCGGCAAAGACAAATGGGGCGCCAGAGTTAGAGGATGCATGGTCTGCTGTGTGGGAGCATTTTGGATTCAGTGCTGCTTGTGACGACGGCGATAAGAAAGTGGTGGATAAAACTGCGACTATCTTCAAGCACCGTGCAACATGTGTTGCTCATGCTAGCGGCAACACCTCCAATATGTTGGCTCACCTACAGAGACATCACCTCAGTGTGTCGACTGACAGCATAAGGAGGAGAGAGTCGGGTAGGAAAAAACAACTTGTGCTCCCAGCAGCATTTAAACAGCAACTCAGTGAAAAGCCAGACAGGACAAAAGCCATAAAGAAAGCACTGGGCCTGAACATGCACAAAAAGTCCTGTAGATGGCAGTAACACTGTATTTTTAGTGACAAGAGCATCTATTCTTTTAATTAAGATTTGACAATGAACAGGTGTTTATGTTCTCAGCTAGAATTTGTTTCAGGCGAACAGTTGTAAATCTTTTTAGCAAAATAAATGAAAAGCAGGTTTAAATCAGCATGTGTTCCCTCTGTATCAGAATCTCACCTAGTTTTAATCTGTGATCGTCACAGTGATGTGCCTCACGTCAAACCGCCTCATTCTTTCAGTTTCTGCATGATTACATGACACGTCCGTGAGAATAACTGATTTTCTAAATACTGTAAATGGTGGATTATTAGGCTATATATCTTACAACAATAAACACATCCATCTGGATACATTGGACTAGATGCTGTGTGATCTGATTATTGTTATTTCTTATTGATTGTTATCTGATCAATAATCTATCAACAGCAGTAAATGACAGAGAGAGTAGGAGGTGTTTACCTTGTTCACCCTGCAGTCCAGGAAAACCAATGAGTCCTGAAAGCAGAGAAGAAGATGACTGAACATCCATCAGTGTTTATCCTCAACAGACAGACTGGTCAGAAGATACAGAAGATAATCCAGGACTGTTTTTAATCCCTGAACTAAGGACATTTAGTCAAATCTCTATGATCTTTGTAACGTACAAATGACAAAGACACTTCATTTTTTTAACAGCTATGAGTCTTCAGATGTCAGTCCTGGTTGAGTTAGTGATCTAAAGGCGGATTCTGTCAGTAGCAATTAAAACCACTGAACAAAACATCCAACCATAAATATGTTGATCTCTATTCTACCTTGTTCTCCAGGGACTCCGGGGGGTCCATGGGGCCCGGGGACACCGAGCTGGCCCTTCAGGAACCTGTGATTCCAGACCATCTGATAAAAGCACACAAACACACTTACATGAAGACTGACAGTCTGCTGCTTCACAACAGGCAGGAAGTGACACCTGTCTCCAACTAAACTTATTTTTATAACCAGGTGTTAGCGCGGCCGTTCTTCCTGTTAGCTACATTTTAACAACAATCAGGACTTCAGACTCAGACTCACCTCTCCTGGCAGACCTGGAAACCCACGATCACCTTTCTCTCCCTACAAACACACACATCATGAACACTCAGACACAATACTGAGTGTACTACTGCAGTACTTCCTGTACTTCATACAGTACTCACCTGAGCTCCTTCAATACCTGGAGGACCGAGGAACCCACGATCCCCTGGGTCTCCCTGCAGGCACAACTTGAGTTAATTAATTCTGTCGTCCAGAATCACTAGTTAGTGACACCTCAGAGTCCACTCCTGGTACTACAGAGCTGTTGCAGAGTGGAGCCTCTGTCTCTTATTAATGATCTTTGAGAGAGATTAACATGAAGACGCAGACCACAGTCCTGATGGTGCTGGTTCTGGTCCAAAGTACATTTCTTACTTTAGCAGGTTGGTGAGCATTCCTGTTAGTTAAGCGTGTTACCTGTTCTCCGAGCTCTCCAGGTTCTCCGTCCTTCCCGGGTTTACCCTGAAACACAAACACAAGACGACATGTTGGACCAGGACTACAGCTGTTCAGGGTTCTGATGAGGTTCATTACACCAGTGTGTTGCTGCCACGCCAGAAGAAGAAAAACAGATCAGTATCACGTTAAAACAATTTATATTCACGTAATTATGACATACAAACTTATGACATCACATGACAAGAAACCTTTGTTATAACAATATCATCAAGTAATAACGTGAAACCTTTCATGTTATTATATATAAGTTATCCCATCACAATTTGATTACGGTTTTAATATTAAATGTTTCACATTAGAATTTGATAATATCACCTTAAAAATATTGTTATAAGATAAAAAATATTGTTTTATAACTCAAATTATCTTGAATAGCTTAAAAATATATTGTAAAACAAGTCTTGTTTTATACCGTAAACATATCTTGTAACCATAAAAATATTTTGTTTAAGATATTATATGAAATATTTTACAACTCAAACATATTGTGTATACTTGTTATAATGTGATAATAATGTTTATAACTTTTAAATATTTTGTATATGTTAAAAACATCTTTAAAGTTTCATTTTATAGCTATAAATACTATATTATAAAAAACATTGTTATTATAACATGACGTGAATCCAAATGTGAAATGTTATATTTCTAGCATATTGTCATAAAAATAAAGAATTCTTGTTATAATGTGTTTGTAAATCTGAATGTGTTTTAACAATAAACTTCTCACACTCTGATACAATACTGACCCGTTTGTTTTCTTCACAATGAAACATTCTGACATTCGTCAATAACTTCTTGATTACAAGTTTCTGTTAAAGTCGTGAGGTTAAGTTAATTAATGATTATAGATTATAGATGAATGTTATTGTAAATGAGGGTTGTCCCTCTCTCTTACTAGTGGGCCAAGATCACCTCGCCCGCCCTGCGCTCCTTTAACGCCCGGTTTCCCCGGCACGCCCTGGAGGAGAAAACAAACACACACAATCCAAATCAAGAGTCAGTCAAAACAAACATTATCATGGTTTTATATTTCTGCTGTGGACGAGATAAGTTTATGATTCAGACAGACGGACGGACAGTTGACTCACAGAAGTTCCCAGACAACCTTTCTCTCCAATTTCACCTGGCTCTCCCTGAAAAATAACAACAAAACATATCGGTGAGAACAGACGGACGGACGGACGGACGGACGGACAGACAGATGGACGGACCTTCAGTTCTTTGGGTCCTTCAGCATAAAGTTTGATTCCTTTCTGTCCAGGAATCCCTGGCGGACCACGGTCACCC
This sequence comes from Pagrus pagrus, assembly GCF_965226575.1. NCBI lineage: Eukaryota > Metazoa > Chordata > Actinopteri > Spariformes > Sparidae > Pagrus > Pagrus pagrus. Next base: position 1,089,948 of record NC_140188.1, on the reverse strand, counting down.
TGTAAACCAAACACAGCTGATGGTGATGAAGATGAAGATGAAGATGGAGATGATGAGGATGGAGACAGTGTTTAGAGGTGAGAAAGGTTTACATGTCTGTCTTATATCACGGGCGTCTGCTCACAAGGAGAAATTAGCATTGGCATAGCTCACCCTCTGTCCTCGGGGACCCGGGATCACTGGACTGGGACCCTCCTGACCCTGAAACAAAATCACAGCATCATCAGGACCAAAAGGTCGCAGACCGCAGTCACATGACCAAACAGAACATCAGGGGTCTCATCACAGGAACCTCCTCAGTTTAGGAATTTAGCTTTTACAGAACTTCCCTAACTCATGAATTAAGATGACCTAGACCCTGTCCTGAATTCAAAATATGAATTTAGGACAGGGAACAACATGAACAGAAATATTCTGACAATGAGAAGCTAACACTGATGTTAGCCTGTTAGCTTTGTCCATTAATTGGAGGTTCTGTAGTTTAATATTTGTGAGGAACTTGTTTTTGGATCAATCGTTTTATTTTGTATGTCTAATTTTCATTTCTAATCTTTTCTTTTCCATAACTAATGGCCCTTTTGTGAGTCTGAAGTAAAATTTGAATTATTTTCAAGTCAGTGACATTTTGGTTAGTGATTTTAGGCGCTGTATCGTAGTCAACTGGACTTCTGGGCTTCTTCAGACATGTTGTCCAGAGAAGACAGATGGTTTGAAAGAGGAGTAAAAGAATCCATCTATGTCAAACTGGAATGACCGTCTTTGAACAGAGAAGGTGGCCTAAGACACTACTGATCACTCTACAATACCAACCTACAATACAGTACTGAGTTCGCTCCCCAGACAGTTTAACACCATTCACACCTGGGCTCACCTAGCCTTAGCAACCCACATGAAGGCCGGTTGGGTCAACGACCCACAAGTGGCCTTAAAGACTCTGAAATTCAGAGCTCACAGGTGTCCTTAACGACTCTGTAAGGACACTCCCACAATATGTAAGGACACTCCCACACTCCGTAAGGACACTCTCACACTATGTATTGACACTCCCACACTATGTAAGGACACTCCCATAATATGTACAAACACTCCCACACTATGTAAGGACACTCCCACACTCTGTAAGGACACTCCCGCACTCTGTAAGGACACTCCCACACTCTGTAAGGACACTCCCACATTCTGTAAAGCCACTCCCACACTATGTAAGGGCACATCCACACTCTGTAAGGACACTCCCACACTCTGTAAGGACACTCCCACATTCTGTAAAGCCACTCCCACACTATGTAAGGGCACATCCACACTCTGTAAGGACACTCCCACACTCTGTAAGGACACTCCCACGCAGAGTTTAAAGCCTGCAGCTCCTCCAGTTAGTTAGAAGTGAAGAAGCCTCTTGGATGAGACGTGCAACGTCTTCAACAAACTGAAACACGTCCAGTTGCCTACGATACAGAACTTAGAGGTTCCAGGACCTGGATGACTGGTTAGTGATTATTTTATGAGTAAAGTGTGATGATGATGATGATGATTGGTCAGATTTACATTAACACTGTGGGGACAGTTATGTTGCTAAGGAAACACTGACCTTCTCTCCTGGTAACCCCGGCAACCCTGAACTTCCCTGAATAAACAAAACAAAAACCAACCATTGAATCTTTGATCGCTGTCAACATTTCAATAAAGTTAGACTGTTTGAGATCTGGAGCATACAGGAAGTCCGGCGGATCCTGGTGCTCCTGGCAGGCCGGGTTCACCTGGATCTCCACCAAGCCCCTGCAAAACAAGCAGCCAATCAGAAGACGCTCTTGAGTGGCTACAATCACTACAACCACTACTCTGTACAGGGTTTGTAACAGCTGATAATCTTTTACTTTGACTCCCAACTGTGAAAATTTCAGAGCAAATTTTAAAGCAGACATTATTTTTGATAAATTGATCAAACATTAAAAATATAAATGGTTCAGTTCTCATCTGAATCCTCAAAATAACAAACTAAATAACAGCTGTTAGATAAAAAGTGTCTGGAACCTCTCCAGGACAAGTTAAATCTCAGTTCTGTTCATTTTGAGCTGTGAATGATGAACACAACAACTGAGGAAGATCATTCGTCTTATCTGAATGTGTGACAGTAACTGACTATTTCTCCATCTGGTCCTTTTGGTCCTGTTACTCCTTTAATGTCCTGAGTGACGGGGAAGACGAACGAGTCTCCCTGAAACCAGAAGCAGAGGTCATCAATGATCATAAACAGACATTAACTACTGTAAAACATGAATGAAGACAGAATGTGGATGTATTCTCTCACCTTTGGACCTCGTCGTCCTGGTTCACCCTGCAACACATGAACACAGTTAGCTTTAGCTTCTCAGCGTTAATTAGCCTAGCTTAGCTCCGTCATGCAGCAGTTAGAATGTTTTTCACTAAATGACTAGAAGTAGGCTGGACTTACTTGAAGGCCGGCTGATCCTGAAACCCCGGGGTACCCTGGGAAACCAACATCCCCCTGAAACACACCGATGAATTCAGTCAAGTGTTCGTCTGATGATTTGTGTCCCAGAAAGTGGCTCTTATAAAAGATTATTCACTCGCTGGTTTACAGCTTCTGAAACCATCGTAAGTCGAAGATAAAAAGCCTTGATATGAAAATCCTGGAAATGTGGAAAATTCCCTAAAAGATGTCTGTTATTGTCTTCAGTGACCTCAATATTAAAGGAACTTGTATTTTCATTTCATGGTCTGTAACACTTGCTTGTGGTGAACCTCAGGGCTCGATTCTGGGACAACTTAAACTGCAGACATAATGCCGTCTGATACCCTCTACAAGAATCTTGGATTATGTAGAAGTCAAACTGTCAGTAAAATATGATGTAAACATCTCTACCTTTGTCCCGTTGCATCCTGGGATTCCTTGTCGCCCAATCGGTCCTTCATGTCCAGGAAGTCCCTAAAAAACAGACGATAATTATAAATATTCAACAAATCACACTGAAAATAATAAAAATAATCTGCTGACTGGCTCATCTCTCCGTAACTGAGTCATTAAAGTCTTATAAGGTGACAATATTCATATATTTAGCTGTTAAATGCTTCACTGTGCTCATCAGCTGGTCTCTAACTGTATCTGTCTGCGTACTAGAGATGCAACGGTACAGTTTTCCCATGGTTCGGTATGCATCACGGTTTTTGGGCCTCGGTAACGGTTTAGTTTCGATATCTTAATATAAAACTACTCACACTAGCAAAGGCAATATTGCATGTAAAAATAATTAAAAGCAGATATAGTCAAACCACAAACCTTATTATAAAAATGTAACACTTATCTTAATTGCCTTCCGTAAAAAACATATGCAGTATCCAATCAAGTTAAACAGCAGACATTATTGTAGTATTGTACTGTATTGTATCGTATTGGTTGCCTTTGTGTATTGAACCTAACAGGGCGTATTGAACGGTTCGATAAAATATTGAATATTTTTGCATCCCTACTGCGTACAGAGACTTTTTACAGCTGACAGTGAAGCAGAACAGTAAACTAAATGAGCTGAAGCTCCGTCATTTCAAGGGGAGCTGCATCTCTACCAGAGACACCAACACATTGTCAGCTCATATACAAACGTATTGAATGCGGCTGCTACGTGAAATATATTTGAATTTTGGAATATTAAACTTTAAATACACGGTGGCTGCCCTCAAAACATCAGTTTAGAAAAGCATGATCGCAGTCTTGATTATTTATATGCTTTAAGTTTTTTTGTTATGAATGATATACACGGGTGCATACCGGTAGTCCTGGAAGTCCTGGGGAACCTGGTTTTCCTGGAAGACCCTGGAGAACAGAGAGACAGACTGATGTTTACCTTCATATGAAGGATCCTTAAAATGTGTCAGGATGAATTGTCTAAAATGATGCTGAAGTCAAACACATTCATGAGTCATCATCATTATCAGTCATACCCGAGATCCTTTCACTCCTTGACCTCCTGCTCCTCCCAGGTCACCCTGAGGAAATAATAAAAAAAACAGGAAAAGAATCATAAAAACCAAAAACTCTGCAGCAAGGGTGTCACAATTTCGATTTTAAATCGAAATCGATCGAAATTAATTCACAATCTTGAACTTTGAATTAAAAAATAGAATCGTCGATGCTGCCACGCCCCCACGTCACGTCCGGTCGGCTTGCCAAGGGGAAAAAAACACACGTGGTGAAGTGCTGCGAGTCAACCTCCTCTAACTTAGCTACAAGCTAAGCCAGTAGCTATTAGCTACAGCCAGTCAAACGATAGCATGGTGTCACACCATTCCTGTTCGTCTCCCGGACCGTGGTCGGGAAGCACAGGGGAGATGATTTCCTGCAGGGCCGAAGTTTCTGTTAACCTTCGGGGTGAACCCCCTTTCACGTGTTAAGCTGGTCGGGAAATAATACAAGGGAGCTTTGCTGTATCTTGAGGAGCCGGCGCCTTTATTCAGCCAAACTGCAGCCTGTATTGAACACTTTATTGCTGTCGCTACTACTGCTACTCCTTTCGCTTCTCCTTCCTCTCCCATTCATTCACTGTCCGCACGTACAAGACAATCGTGACACCCCTACTCTGCAGAGATCAGACATTTATACAAACGACTTTCAGCTGTGTGGAGATCACAGCCTCGTCTTTAGTCAGATGGATTGAGGGTGGAGTTGGATGATGAAGTAAGGGTTTAAAAAGTTAATGTTTCATATAGAAAAAATAAATAAATACAGTTTATAGGATATTAACTAATAATACAACAATGCAGCTGATCTGAGGTTAGAAACTGTAAAAAACAAGACAGTTATTTGATTTAGTGAATTACGACAGTGGACGGCAGGCTGAGCCCCTGTACTGTAATATCAGATAATTCAGTTTGTTCACCGAGCTAGCTATTAAACTTATCAACAAAAAAAAAAGATATCAAAGATATCAGTCAGACAGCTGTCTGTCTGAACAAGTTAAATACAACACAAAACAACAATAACATTATTAGAAAACATGTCGGCTGTGTTCAGTTAAGACACTGTTACCTTTTCTCCAGGTGGGCCCTGTTGGCCTTCGTTTCCAGGGTAACCAATCACCCCAGGAAGTCCGTCAAATCCAGGAAAACCAGGTTCACCCTGTAGAGAATGAAAACAGGTCGAGCTCATGAGGTGCAGAACAGGTCCTGGGTCAGTTTATCAGCTTCTTTATAAAAAGGTCACTCAGGTGCAGTGAGGATAGGGGGTCAGCTAACCAGGTAAACCTTGGTGACGTCAGGTATAAAAACTGATCCTGGCTCAGTTCACCTGCCGTCCTCACAAAAGCAGTACACAGGTAAAGTCAGGTGTACAGAAATCCTGGCTGTGGTCCAGGTGCATTCAAGTTCCAGTTGAACAGACGGACGTTTCATGTTCAGCAGAGAGGAACAAGCCTTTATTCTCCTGCAGAACACACCTGAGATCACAGAGTTCACACCTGGGTGGTCTCAGGTGCCCGAAAACACATCAGACCCCAAAATCTGAACTCAGCATGAACTCAACACCCCCTGCTTCCAATGAATGTCTTCAAATGAATGTCTTCTTAAATCTTTACTTTTATTTCTATTTCTATTTCTGTTTTATTTTATTGTTTGAAAATTTTATTTTGATTTCTGGTTTTGGCTCAACTTAGTTTTTAGTCCTGCTCTATGACGCACATTAACAGTTTCCTTATCATTAACATTATCATTAACATTATCATTAACATTAACATTATCATTATCATTAACATTAACATTAACATTATCATTAACATTATCATTATCATTATCATTAACATTATCATTAACATTAACATTAACATTATCATTATCATTAACATTATCATTAACATTGACATTAACATCATCATTATCATTATCATTAACATTATCATTAACATTAACATTATCATTATCATTATCATTAACATTATCATTATCATTATCATTATCATTAACATTTACATTATCATTAACATTATCAATATGATTAACATTAACATTAACATTATCATTGTTTAATCTAAATTCAGTTTTTCACAAATGTCACAAACTGGCTCAACATCAGAAGTAATAATATATTATTTAGACCATCATTAGAATGTAAATGTATCTATAAATCACCTTTTATGAGCAGAAAATAAAAATTACTTACACTCAAAAAGTAACGTTTAATGTTTCCATCGTTCATTGTGACAGAATTTGACTGAAACATTACAGAACGTAAAATCACAGTTTCAGGTTAATTATCTTGTCTGTGAAATATAAATACATAAAGATAATCATCACCACATTAGTAGACGCATGATAAATCCTGGTCACCATGAGGCGCAGACTCCATTTCATCTCCTGTGAGTTACTGATGTCTGCAGTGACAGCAGGTCACCACCGGATGGCAGCAGACGGTCAACACAAACTGACCCAGGATCATTGAGGTCTGACCCGTCAGGACGATGTCACCGCGGTGCCTCAAACCCAACACAGTCCCTCATCCTGGTCCCTTTAAGTTCTCCCCTTCTGCTCACAGAGGGGAGTGATTTATGGACCTTACAGCCCGGTTCTTGTCTCTCAGGCTTCATACAGGTTTTTTGTCCTAACCTCTGATTGGTGCAGTTTGTTTCTGCAGCCTGAGATGACGCCTGCAGACTACAACTTAGATCAGGCCCAAAAAATCAAGCCCGACCCTACCCGAGCCCGTGTACGTTGTGTCCGAGCCCAGCCCGGCCCGACACATTAACTGTAATTATGAGCCCGAGCCCGATTTAAACCCGACAATTTTTTAATACGTGGTGTAACAGTCAGAGTTATTCAATGTAGCGCCACTAGGTGGCGCCTCCTTTTGTTTAGTGGGTAATGTAACCTGTACGATGAAGAAGAGCAGGTGTACTTCCGCTCCCCGTGAGAAAGGAAACTGCCGACAGAGCGAAGACTCCACATTTTATTTTGTCTTTATTTTGTAAAGTGTTGGTGCAAGAACCTCGGCCTGGATCGTTTGCAACATTAGTGCCGCAGAGACCCGGCATGGTGGTCCGTATTATGAATAAACCCCCACATGCTGCCTGCCGTCTCTTGAGTAACCGGAGCTACCGGCACCAAAGTGGACCATCACCTTCCCCTTCACCAGCCCACGTTACAGTGGGCTGTTATAACTGACGCTCTGAACTACAACTCCCAGTTGTTGAACTACAGAAGTCTGTTTACAATTATCTTAATGAATAATGCAACAACAACGAAGCATGTACACTGCGCTGTTTGTTTATTCAGAACGGAATGGATCGCAAATGAATAAAGTAATGATTAAAAAAAAACAAAAAACACAAATGCTTGATCAAGGCCCGGCCTGGCCCGGCCCGGCCCGAGGATAGTGGCAGGAAATATCGAGCATCAAACATCAGTCAAACATAAAGCAGTTAATAAAGCAAGATGTCACTGTCATAATGTTTGACTCAGTCCAGTGAGACGGCTGACTGGACCACTCTACGGTTCTGAAGGCTCTCTGATGCTTTAATGCTGTGATCAGGTTTATTTTGTAGGTGGAGAACAGAAACGCTGCACAGTGGTTCAACCAAACTGACGACGAAAACGGCAGAAAGAGACGAAGATCCCCCGAGCAACAGTTAGTTTGGTCTGAGGTTCACACTGCTGGAGGTGGGTGAGCTCACCACTGAGCAGACTGCAGGGGCATCCTCTTCACATCTATATTTGGTGTCTGCATTATAATGTTTTTATATATTTTAAAGGTGCTGTTTGTAAGAAAAGTAGATTTTTGAGTCTCAGTCACAACTCGTCAAAAACTGAGCAAACAAGCTGGAGAGGTGTTTCGGTTTGAAAGACACAAGAAAAAACATCAATAAAACAGGTGATTTAAACGATCAAAGATAAACAGATGGATCTTCTCACCTTCTGACCTTTGACCCCATCACAGTGACAGAAAGACTTCCCGGTGCAGTGACACACCTGCAGACAGAAGACACAAAGACATGGTGTGATCATCTGAGTGTGTTTCATTAATCTGATCCTGGATACAATAATAACTTCATGTGAGACGTGAGTGAATCAGTCCAGCTGCTCATGAGTGAGTTGTTTCTGCGACACTGTGACAAACACTGAACCTCTCCTGAGTTTGTATTCTGATAGAAACTATGAGTTATCATCGTGCCCGCTCCACACAGACAGGTCCACGAGGACAGACAGGTCCACGAGGACAGACAGGACAGACAGGTCCACGAGGACAGACAGGTCCACGAGGACAGACAGGACAGACAGGTCCACGAGCACAGACAGGTCCACGAGGACAGACAGGACAGACAGGTCCACGAGGACAGACAGGACAGACAGGTCCACGAGGACAGACGGAGGAACGAGTTGACTGATGCTGTCGATTTTCCCGAGAAGACGTCTCTGTCCATCCGTCACACGGGCTCTGTGGGTTCAGACTCAAACACCTTGATGTGTGGTGGACTCAGTCTGCAGTGAAGTGGTCCAGCATGTTTCTTCATGAAGTCTTTATCTGAGGACATTTTTCTGTGGGTTTAAACCCAAACACCTTCATGTATCCTGCAGGTGTAACAGTGCTCTTCCTGTGTGATAACCTCCACCAGCAGACAGTCACACAGACGGGCTGATGAAGGTCTGATGTGGTCTTATCTTCATTCCTGTTGGTGCCTCGACATGTCCCGCAGCAGAGCATCATGGGTAACGCTCTACATCCACCATACAGTGAGGGTTCAGGTGTTCACAGAGAGAGAGAGAAAGAAAGAGAGAGAGAGATACCTGCAGCCTCTCTGTGTCTGAACATCAGATCAGATTACTTTCATTTGAGCATCACACAACATGTTTGACCCTCATGACCTGCCGTACAAACCTCACTGCAGAGGTGCAGAACAAAAACTGTGACGTTAGAAGATGACGTCCAACATTAATTCATCCATCCAGAAGATTTAACATCCGACTGAAATAAAACAAACTAAAAAAAACAAACCCTGAAATATTCAGTCAATAAAAAATAAATCAATAATAGCGGAAACAGAAGTTGGTGAAGAAGTGCTGCTCTTTGGTCCGAGACGTCTCCTTCGCCACATCTCAGTAACTTTTACTTCACTACATTTATCTGACAGCTCGCTGGCTCACACACCTGGTGAAATCATCTCAGCTCACTGCAGACAGAGCTTCAGTTAAACTCCTTCCAGGGTGAAGATGTTCAGAAACCGTTTCCACGATGTGGCAGACAAACGTCTGTCTGTGACCTCAGAGTGTGTCCAACATAAAGTGTTTGAGTTTGGATTTTATACTGTTGATATTTATAGACACAAACAGACGCTGATGATGTTTTGTTGACAAGTTATCCAAGAAGATATGTTCTGTTGCTAAGCAGCCGACCACAGTATAACATCTGCTTCCTGTTTACAATAACACGCACACGTCCATGATTGGCCATGAGATGCTGTGCGTGTTGTCAGGTGTGTTGGACGGACGGAGCTTGTTTGTGAAACGTTGCTAAAATGCTCTGGAAGGAGATTTTTATTTTTTACAATCTATCTTCATGTGTGTCTCTGTGTCTCTGTGTGTCTCTGTGTCTCTGTGTGTCTCTGTTTCTCTGTGTCTATGTGTGTCTGTGTCTCTGTGTCTCTGTGTGTCTCTGTTTCTCTGTGTCTATGTGTGTCTCTGTGTGTCTCTGTGTCTCTGTGTCTCTGTGTGTCTCTGTGTCTCTGTGTGTCTCTGTTTCTCTGTGTCTATGTGTGTCTCTGTGTGTCTCTGTGTCTCTGTGTCTCTGTGTGTCTCTGTGTCTCTGTGTGTCTCTGTGTCTCTGTGTGTCTGTGTCTCTGTGTGTGTCTGTGTCTCTGTGTGTCTGTGTCTCTGTGTGTCTCTGTGTCTCTGTGTGTCTGTGTCTCTGTGTGTGTCTGTGTCTCTGTGTGTCTGTGTCTCTGTGTCTCTGTGTGTCTGTGTCTCTGTGTGTCTCTGTGTCTCTGTGTGTCTGTGTCTCTGTGTGTCTGTGTCTCTGTGTGTGTCTGTGTCTCTGTGTCTCTGTGTCTCTGTGTGTCTCTGTGTCTCTGTGTGTGTCTGTGTCTCTGTGTGTCTCTGTGTCTCTGTGTCTCTGTGTGTCTGTGTCTCTGTGTGTGTCTGTGTCTCTGTGTGTGTCTGTGTCTCTGTGTGTCTGTGTCTCTGTGTGTCTCTGTGTCTCTGTGTGTCTCTGTGTCTCTGTGTCTCTGTGCTGCTGCCTGTCTTGGCCAGAAAAACAGTTTTTTTAAAGGAGCAGTCTGTAGTTTTATTGAAGAAATGTTAATGAGCAGAGAAAGATCCTCATTGGCTGAAACAACTAAATAAACAAACTCTCTCTGCCACCTTTCTAGCTTCAAACAGTGTTCTGGGACCTTATTTTCCTCTGAGAACAGCTGGTTTATTCACTGATGGACACAGTTTGTATTTTTACTCATTAATATTGTAAATGTTAAAATTCTGAATTTGAGTTTCTTCTACAAAACTACATAATGCTCCTTTAATCTCAATGAGACTTAAAGAAATATGGAGACATCCTGGATCAGCAGCCTGAAGATATCGGCCACAAGTGAAGCCACTAAGTCAAACACACTGAAACTTTGAAAAGTATACCTGATGATAATAAGTTAAGTTTCAGAGTAAAACTTGTAGTGGAGTATTTTCAGTATTGATACTTTTACTTAAGTAAAGTAACTGAGTCCTTCCTCCTCTGCTGCATTTATAGACTTTAATCCAGAGTGATTTACAACAAGCTGCTGGTTCAGATCATCAGCTGGTTAGTTAGTGGACAAGCTGCTCGGACCGTTTACAGAATGTATGTGCAAACATCTGGAAACACCGGCTTTATTTAAAGAGGTGTGTGTTTTCTGATTCTGCTCAGCTGAGCGTCACCGCCTCTGATTCTGACGCAGCAGAAGTCAAACTGAGTTTTTTTGTGTTTCAGCAAATTTTTATTGGATTTTTTAAAAAAGTGTAAAAAATATGTGGACTGAAGATTTAATTCTGTTTCAGCTGCTGTCGCTCAGAGAGACGTTTTCACTGCAGCTCAGCAGATCAGACCTGTGTGTGTGTGTGTGTGTGTGTGTGTGCGTGTGTGTGTGTGTGTGTGTGTTTGGGTTAGTAATAACAGCAGATCAGGACAAAAGGCTGAAACAGAAAACAGACGAACTAAAACAACAGACAGAGAGCAGACTGTCTGACTGACTGCACACAGACAGACAGACACACCGACAGACAGACAGACAGACACACACACACAGACAGACACACACACACACACACAGACAGACACACACACAGACAGACAGACAGGTTTTATTTCCTGCCTGACATTCTTTATACATTCTGTAATTTCCGCAGTGAGACGAGGTAGATGTTCAGATCGACCTGCTGATAAAACAACAGCTGAGAGACACGACGAGCTGCAGGTCACATGATCGACACCTAACGATGGCGACGGATTAAAAGTTCACAAAGACTGAGACACACTTCACTAAACGATACCAGCGTCAGCCTGCTGGTGGCGCCACACTGCTCCACAACACTCGCAGTCAGGAGACAGGACGGGACATCAGACCAACATGTCTCTCACATGAACGTTATCGTGCAGTTAGCGGCTGAGCTAGCTTACTCTCTTCTCACTGCCGGCTAGCAAAAACAGAAACAGCCAGGTTACTGCAGAAAAACAAAAACACAAGAAGCTAATGCTAGGCTACAAACAGACGACATCACGGTCACATGACTTAAACGTCTCCACCACTGAGCGTCTTACTGCACAATTACTATCCAGGTTTCTATAAACTAATCAATGTACGAGTTGTAAAGTCAGAGTGAGAACAGTGTGTAACTAAAGTGGGCCTGTAAAGACGGACTAGTGAGGAGACGAGTCTCCGTGTTCGCTGTGAGGACGTTTAATGTCCCCGACAACCTCTGTAGTCTCATTCAGACACTTGTTAGCAACCGCTAACAGTTTGTTAACCTGAAAATATCCTACGGTCTGTTAACCACAGGAAACCAGATGTGCTTAAATGCTACAATGCAAAACTCTTTTTGTGGGAGTTCCTGGATCTGTCCCTTCATCTGGATCAGCACCAAAAGTTAATGAGGTCTATTCTGGGCCGAGACTCATCCTCCATCTGAGTGTCATGGAAATCTGTTCAGTAGTTTTTGTGTAATCCTGCTGACAAACCAACAAACCAACCAACAAACCAACAAAACAACCAACAAAACAACAAAACAACCAACAAAACAACCAACAAACCAACAAAACAACCAACAAAACAACAAAACAACCAACAAACCAACAAAACAACCAACAAAACAACAAAACAACTAGCAAAACAACCAACAAAACAACCAACAAAACAACCAACAAAACAACAAAACAACCAACAAAACAACCAACAAAACAACAAAAGAACTAACAAAACAACAAAACAACAAAACAACCAACAAAACAACAAAACAACCAACAAAACAACCAACAAAACAACCAACATCAAACCAGCTGATGATGTAGTACTAATACTACAGCACTAGTACTGCGAGTGTACTACTACAGTACA
>NC_140188.1:1047376-1074876 GCF_965226575.1 Pagrus pagrus | reverse complement strand
TGAGCGCGAGACCTTCAGGTAAGTGAGCGCGTGTGTGTGTGTGTGTGAGAGAGACTCACCTGAGCGGTGCTTTTCTCTCTGTGATGTGTGAACGAGCCGCTGCAGCTCCTCAGGATCGATGCTGATCAGCTGATAATTAACTCCTAATTAGCTGTTAATGAGCTCTAATTAGAGTCTGACGTCAGCAGGTTAATTAGCGCTAATGAGCGCCGATGAAGCTGAAGAAGAGGAGAGAAGTAACGGAGTACTTTTACTCAGCTACTGTGCTGCAGTCCCGTGTGCTGCTGCTGTTCTGCAGAAACATCAGGTTCTGTTTCTTCTGCTTTTATTCTGAAATGTGTTTTAGAGACTTTCAGTCGCAGCTGAGACTCAGAGGAGAAAAGAAGTGTCCAGAGAAAAGTAATGCTGATGTAAAAGTAATCCACTACAACCAAACGTTTTGCATTCATTAGTTTTAATGAGAAAAATGAACTTAAGGTAGCCGAATAAAAGTAAAAGTACTCAAAGTACTGCAGCAGAGTAACACCTGAAGTATTGTGATGTATTCAATCATTAATCCTGATGCTTCGGTGTGAATCAGCTGATTGTAATCAGTGTATATACTGTTGGTTTGTTTATTATGAATCATATTTTTACAAGTCAATCATATGTTGAGTGTGTACAAAGTAACTAGTAACTAAAGCCGTTAGAGTACAAGTAAACGTAGAAAGTAGCAGAGAGTACTGAGTACAGTCCTGGCTGTCCTGCTCCGCATTGGCTCATTAATGATCAGACTGTTGGTGCGTCAGCTGTACTCAGGTCAGTTAAAGCTGCTGTTTACTGGGATGTTTGGTTGAGTTTGGAGCCCCCTGTGGACAGACAGGGTCCTGCGTCCAGCCAACCACTGACTGAGGCTCCTCTTCATCTCCTGATGATGATGATGTTTGATGATGTCATGAAGAGACGTCAGAGTTAAACTGAGACTGAAACAATCAAGTTAAAGCTCAGTGTGGTCCTCTACCTGTCTGTCTGTCTGCCTGTCTGTCTGCCTGCCTACCTGTCTGTCTGCCTGTCTGTCTGTCTGCCTGCCTGTCTGTCTGCCTGTCTGCCTGTCTGTCTGTCTGCCAGCCTGCCTGTCTGTCTGTCTGCCTGTCTGCCTGCCTGTCTGTCTGCCTGCCTGTCTGTCTGTCTGTCTGTCTGCCTGCCTGTCTGTCTGTCTGTCTGTCTGTCTCTACCTGTCTGCCTGTCTGCCTGACTGTCTGTCTGCCTGTCTGTCTGCCTGTCTGTCTGTCAGCCTGTCTGTCTGTCTCTACCTGTCTGTCTGCCTGTCTGTCTGTCTGCCTGTCTCTACCTGTCTGTCTGCCTGTCTGCCTGTCTGCCTGCCTGCCTGTCTGCCTGTCTGTCTGTCTCTACCTGTCTGCCTGCCTCTACCTGTCTGCCTGCCTGTCTGTCTGCCTGTCTGTCTGTCAGCCTGTCTGTCTGTCTCTACCTGTCTGTCAGCCTGTCTGTCTGTCTGTCTGCCTGTCTGCCTGCCTGCCTGTCTGTCTGCCTGCCTGTCTGTCTGTCTGTCTGTCTGCCTGTCTGCCTGTCTGTCTGCCTGCCTGTCTGTCTGTCTGCCTGTCTGTCTGTCTGCCTGTCTGCCTGCCTGTCTGTCTGCCTGTCTGCCTCTACCTGTCTGTCTGCCTGCCTGTCTGTCTCTACCTGTCTGTCTGCCTGTCTGTCTGTCAGCCTGTCTGTCTGTCTCTACCTGTCTGTCTGCCTGTCTGTCTGTCTGCCTGTCTCTACCTGTCTGTCTGCCTGTCTGCCTGTCTGCCTGCCTGCCTGTCTGCCTGTCTGTCTGTCTCTACCTGTCTGCCTGCCTCTACCTGTCTGCCTGCCTGTCTGTCTGCCTGTCTGTCTGTCAGCCTGTCTGTCTGTCTCTACCTGTCTGTCAGCCTGTCTGTCTGTCTGTCAGCCTGTCTGTCTGTCTCTACCTGTCTGTCAGCCTGTCTGTCTGTCTGCCTGTCTGTCTGCCTGCCTGTCTGTCTGTCTGTCTGTCTGCCTGTCTGCCTGTCTGTCTGCCTGCCTGTCTGTCTGTTTGCCTGTCTGCCTGTCTGCCTGCCTGCCTGCCTGTCTGTCTGTCTGCCTGTCTGCCTGTCTGCCTGTCTGTCTGCCTGTCTGCCTGTCTGTCTGCCTGTCTGCCTCTACCTGTCTGTCTGCCTGCCTGTCTGTCTCTACCTGTCTGTCTGCCTGTCTGCCTGCCTGTCTGTCTCTACCTGTCTGCCTGTCTGTCTCTACCTGTCTGCCTGTCTGTCCTTGTGATAACAGCAGCTATAGTTTCAGTAAAACGCTCCATTTGTGTGCTGCAGTCACTTCTACACACGATCAATACAGTTCGATCAGTGATTGATCTGTATGTATTTATTTATTTATGTATTTGGGTTTTTCTTTACATGTTAATGAAAATCGGTAGCTTATGGTGGTTGTTAGCTGAAGATAGTCGTAAGCTCGTGTAGTTAATGTAACCGTTGTGTCTCTGCAGGACGACCACCTGCGTCGGAGTGTCAGATCATCCTCATTGGCTGACAACCAGCTGGAGGCGGAGTCAGAGTGACAGGGCCGTGTAGTGGGAGGGACTTCCTCTGAGCAAGAGGTCAAGATGCTGCTGACTTCCTGCTCCGCCCCCTACAGCGACACCTGGCTCTTGTAAACACAATAATAATTAATAATTAATAATCATGTTATGGGTTATGAGTCCACATGATGTGAAGTGAATCTGTACAGAGTAAAGCACCTGTCTCCTGACTCACCTGTGTGTCACCAGGTGCCTCCTGATGATCCTGACAGCTCCTCGTCCAGCAGCTCTCGGGGTGAGTTCATGTCTCTCCTCAGTATCAATAATCAGATTGATTCTTTCTGGACTGATTCCATTAGTTTCATGTGTTACTGGTGCAGTTCAGGTGTGTTAATGAGCTGTCCAATCAGATTGTAGCTGATCACCTTGTTGATCACCAGTGTTGATCAGTGTTATTGATCCTACTGACAGTTCTGGTTCTGACAGTGTGTGAAATAATCAAATTTACGGGGGTCTCAAAAATTGAGCTGATATGTTCTTTGTATATTTAATTTTAGGCTTCGGAAAAATTGTTTGTTAGTTTAAGTCAAATGTTTGTTGATTTGAGTTGTTTTCGTTTTACTTCAGTGAAATTTTAGCATCCTTTTTGTCATAACATCTTTATTGTGATGTTTTTTCAACATTTTGAAGAGAAAGGTGTTGCCATTGTTGTTGTGCACAGTTACCATGGCGACAGTGTCGATGTGACTGGAGTGAAACAACACTGACTGTTATGGAAGCAAATTATTAATCTGAATCGAATTGATCACAGACGAGGTAATGTTTAAAGTTCACGTTACGTTTTGTCTCGTTCTCCGACTTCCTTCCTACCTCATTGGTTAGCTGATTGAAGTTTATTCATAAAAAACGTGTTCAGTAAATAGTTCCCGTCCTCGTTAACAACTTCACGTCGGCCATGTCCACTTCCAGCCCTGCCCATTCTGAGAATACATAGAGATAATGGTGTGGCTGTCGTCCCCAGTCGAAGTATAAATCCACTGAAAACATGGAGGTCCCTTCCTACCTAAATCTCCAGGCTGTTGTCAGCGCACACAGTCCACCTGCACTGTCCAGCAGCTCGTGGCGTGAGAATGGTCAAGATTTGTGGAGGTGGAACGGGTTTTTCAGCGCTGGACCAGTGCAGGTCTCTGGGTGAGAGATTTAGTTCCCATAAATGTGATCGTTGTGACTCAGTACTGTCTGTGTTAACTTTGGGTCGGACTCGGACTCTGAGGCAGCTCACCACCATGCACATTGTTTTCTCTGTATCTCTGCGATGCAGGTGGAGAGAACTAAATTATTATCACGAGTCACAAAAAACATTTTTGTTGGAAATGCATCAGGTTGAAAGATGAGCTGAGCTGAGCTGAGTCTTTATTGAAGGAACCAAACACAGCAGAACCACCACACTGTCTCATCTTGGCTCACTCAGGTGGGACTGAGCTGATGGTGGAGGTAGAGTGTTCCTCTGGTGTCCCTCAGGGAGAAGACCTCGGTCCTCGGATGTTTTTTTGATTTACATGACTATTGAAACACAAGAGATCAAAAAGAAACCAACTGTGGAGGACAATTGATGGACATATGGAGGAAAGAAGATGGCGGATAGAAGGAGGACAGATGATGGAGGACAGAAGGAGGACAGAAGATGGAGGATGGAAGATGGAGGACGGAAGATGGACGACAGATCATGGAAGACAGAAGACGGAGGAAAGATGGACGACAGATCATGGAGGACAGCAGATGGAGGAGAGAAGATGGAGGACAGATCATGGAAGACGAGATGGAGGACAGAAGATGGAGGACAGATGGAGGACAGATGGAGGACAGATGGATGATGGAGGGATGATGTCAAACTGATCCAGGATGGACAGATGATGTAGCGATGACCCTGTAGAGGTGTAGAAACGATTCTCTTCGGTCTGTCCGTCCTGTCGGGGTCGTCAGGTTCAGTCTGTCTGTGAACAGCAGTGTCGTCGGCCAATCAGCTGCTCCGCTGTCTGCTCAGCCAATCAGTGGCAGCATGGTGTCCATGATGGAGGGATGATGGAGGGATGATGGAGGATGAATGGATGTTAGTGGAGCTGGTGTGAGATGGAGGATGGAGCAGTGATGGAGGACTGATGGAGGACTGATGGAGGCTGGTGTAGACAGTACAGAACAGAGTTGTGACAGCAGATGGAGAGATGATGGAGGATAAACGGAGGACTGATGGAGGGAGGATGGTGCGAGTGCAGACTTCCAGGACAAAGTCGTGACAGCAGATAGAGCGATATGAGCCACATTCCTGCTGCTGATAGCCACGCCTGACTGATAACCTGGTTTACACAACGCTGCAGGAATGTGGCTGCTACACAAACTGGGAAACTCTCCGTCTGGGGCCCACTGAGAAAAAAAAAACACTCAGTGTATCAACAGGGACACTCGGTGTGGGATGGATGAAGGGGGACAGTCAGCGTCAGGACCTTTTCAACAGCTTCTCTACCTGGTTCTGACCCCACAGTACCGTCGCCTGAACTCAAGGACCTCTTCAGCAACACCACCATAAAAACTATCATTTACATAAAAGTGGTTCATAGAAGACACATTGATACTATCGACTGATATAGTTTTTACTGATTATTAGTAATCAAGAGAGACTGATCACCTATGAGATAAAGGGGTGTTATCAGGCCCAGCAGCTTTATTCATACTGAAGGTATAAACAGTGAATATTTCACTCCTAATAAGTAGCAGAGATGCTGATGACGAGGTAATGTTTTAATGTTTTATACGTTTGGTCATGTTCGCCGACTCAAGTTAAAAATGACCAAATGAAACGCACCTTCAGTTTTATAAAATTACAAATTTGTCTTGGTTTGGAAAATGTTGGAAACATTTACAATAATGTAAGTGAACAACTCAACAAAAAGAGGGTGCAGGCTAGCTGGGATTTGCTGGAGAACCAGTTTCTCAAAGCCACAGGGCGGTGGTCTTTCAGATGGGACACTGCAGGCTTTTTCCGGACAGGGACTAAGCTGGCTGTCTTGAGGCTGGAGGGAACAGTCTGCTGTGAGAGAGACGTTAAAAAATTCAGTAGTAGCACCGACCAGCTAACTGGCACGTTTTTTAGTACATGACCAGATTATAAGGCCCAGCAGCTTTACTCATTCCATCTTTATACATGTTTCAGTTAGTCATGTTGCCGACTTAACAATAAACGAATAAACACAATCAACAATACCAGGCAGACGTGATGCCTTCTTCTGAAATGCTTCTGATGGGGTGTGAAGCTGCGTGGAGGATGGAACAAACCTGCATCGCACACGTGACGTCAAAACGTAACTGCTGTGTTTGGATAAATCCTTGGTGATGCCCGAGGTGTACCATCACCATCATTTTCTCTAGGTCGTGATTTTCTGTCGGTTCCGTCTTCGCTTTATAATATTCATAAATACTAAATTCTTCGCTGTATGGTGGCGGAAGAATGAGAGAATCACAGAGAGTGTTTGGGTTCGGTACATTGATGAACATAGATTATTGAAACGCACGTGTGTACATCAAAAGACACGTGCTGTGCATTTTACATGAACAAACATGTGTTTTGGCGTTTTGGGTTGATCTGAATTTGAAGCTCCGATGGTTTGATTCATATCTCTTCACATCTGTCCTCATTCAGACTGTTCAAAGAGTGTGTGGGTCAGAAAACTGGAGCGCGATTGTCACTGACGTTATCTGATAAACACACGCACAGACACACACACACACACACACACACACACACACACGCACGCACGCACACACACACACACACACACACACACAGTCAGCTGTCTGCTTCCTGAGAATCTCAGAGATGCTTGTCTGTCTCTGCACGCTGTTTACATTCCTCACTGTCTGAACACAGAGAATACACCATAAAAGCAAAACACACTGCTGGAGAAAACACAGCCGAAAACACAAAACTCACTCCGCTGCAGTCTGAATATCTGTCTGTTCATACAGTCCACTGCTTCACCGGTCCAGTTGATGATAGCTGCAGGCTGAGGAGGTAGCTCAGATGTCCTTCAGTTCTTCCTGGAGGATCACAAGGTGTTCCCCGGCCTGATGGGGATTCACCTTGACTGCACCGTCAGATTGTGCTCATGGAAATCACAAACAGATTGCAGCAGGCAGCTCACAATCAACCCCCAACAGAGTCGAGCTCCAGGAGTTTGTGCCGACTGATACCACTTGAACTTCTTCCCCAACAGAGATTTGACATTCCACATCTCTAGAACCAGTTGTAATAGCCTGGGGTCAGCCTGCCAGGGCTGCCCACCTACGCCTGCCTCTCCATTGGTAACGCCACCTTGCCGGTGGTGGGCCAGCAATGTTCTGACCCCGTGGGCTGATCCCTGAAGGAATGATATAGATGGAAACATGTGGGGCCACCGTGTGCTCGCCAATGACCTCAGCTTATCTGGACGAGGTAGCTCACCTCTAAGGTTCTACAATCGCTGCAGTCAGAACCTTCAGCTGGAACCAGTTTGATTTGGGGGAATAAACCAGGAGCTGTGTTGGGACAACAACAGTCCCAGGGTCATGGAGGTATAAGAGCCTCTCCACCAGTCGCTCTCAACTGAGTGATGTCATATTGATTAGCAGTCAAAATGTTATTATGATGGAACGATGTCATGATAATGTCATATTGATGATGTCATTCTGATGTCACAGTGATGTTTATGTTCTGTCTTGGTTTCCAGGGCGACCAGACGGAGCCGTGCGCCGGTCGGGACTGCTCCAACTGTCAGTGTTTTCCAGCCAAAGGCGCAAGGGTGAGACTCCGCATGCTCACACACAGCAGCCAATCAGAGCCCAGCTGCATCATGACATCATAACAGCTGCACACACTCCTCTATTAACAGAACTGTGACACCTTCACTGTCGGCTCGTAAACCAGAGACAGTAAAACACAGTGAAGACACACACACACACACACACACACACACACACACACACACACACACACTGCACTAATGAGCTGCTGGATGGAGGAGTGTCAGAGAGGAATCTGTTGGTGTTAAATTAGCAGCTGTTTACCTTAAACTGACTCAGCAAATTCCACACACACGCACACAAGCACACACACACACGAAGCAGTGTGATGTCACAGTTTCACTCCTCTCCCTCCCTAACCGCTGAGCTCTTGTGTCCAGTAACATCTTTAAGATCTCGTTACTCACAGTGTGGTCCAGATGTTTCTGCACACAGTCACAGTGTGGTCCAGATGTTTCTGCACTCAGTCACAGTGTGGTCCAGATGTGTCTGCACACAGTCAGTGTGGTCCAGATGTTTCTGCACACAGTCACAGTGTGGTCCAGATGTTTCTGCACACAGTCACAGTGTGGTCCAGATGTTTCTACCAACAGTCACAGTGTGGTCCAGATGTTTCTACCAACAGTCACAGTGTGGTCCAGATGTTTCTGCACACAGTCACAGTGTGGTCCAGATGTTTCTGCACACAGTCACAGTGTGGTCCAGATGTTTCTGCACACAGTCACAGTGTGGTCCAGATGTTTCTACCAACAGTCACAGTGTGGTCCAGATGTTTCTGCACACAGTCAGTGTGGTCCAGATGTTTCTGCACACAGTCAGTGTGGTCCAGATGTTTCTGCACACAGCCACAGTGTGGTCCAGATGTTTCTACCAACAGTCACAGTGTGGTCCAGATGTTTCTGCACACAGTCAGTGTGGTCCAGATGTTTCTGCACACAGCCACAGTGTGGTCCAGATGTTTATGCACTCAGTCACAGTGTGGTCCAGATGTTTCTGCACTCAGTCACAGTGTGGTCCAGATGTTTCTGCACACAGTCACAGTTTGGTCCAGATGTTTCTACCAACAGTCACAGTGTGGTCCAGATGTTTCTACCAACAGTCACAGTGTGGTCCAGATGTTTCTGCACTCAGTCACAGTGTGGTCCAGATGTTTCTGCACTCAGTCACAGTGTGGTCCAGATGTTTCTGCACACAGTCACAGTGTGGTCCAGATGTTTCTACCAACAGTCACAGTGTGGTCCAGATGTTTCTGCACACAGTCAGTGTGGTCCAGATGTTTCTACCAACAGTCACAGTGTGGTCCAGATGTTTCTGCACACAGTCACAGTGTGGTCCAGATGTTTCTACCAACAGTCACAGTGTGGTCCAGATGTTTCTGCACACAGTCAGTGTGGTCCAGATGTTTCTGCACACAGTCACAGTGTGGTCCAGATGTTTCTGCACACAGTCACAGTGTGGTCCAGATGTTTCTACCAACAGTCACAGTGTGGTCCAGATGTTTCTGCACACAGTCACAGTGTGGTCCAGATGTTTCTGCACACAGTCACAGTGTGGTCCAGATGTTTCTGCACTCAGTCACAGTGTGGTCCAGATGTTTCTGCACACAGTCACAGTGTGGTCCAGATGTGTCTGCACTCAGTCACAGTGTGGTCCAGATGTTTCTACCAACAGTCACAGTGTGGTCCAGATGTTTCTGCACACAGTCACAGTGTGGTCCAGATGTTTCTACCAACAGTCACAGTGTGGTCCAGATGTTTCTACCAACAGTCACAGTGTGGTCCAGATGTTTCTGCACACAGTCACAGTGTGGTCCAGATGTTTCTGCACACAGTCACAGTGTGGTCCAGATGTTTCTGCACACAGTCACAGTGTGGTCCAGATGTTTCTGCACACAGTCACAGTGTGGTCCAGATGTTTCTGCACACAGTCACAGTGTGGTCCAGATGTTTCTACCAACAGTCACAGTGTGGTCCAGATGTTTCTGCACACAGTCACAGTGTGGTCCAGATGTTTGAGTGAACATCTGCAGGGTTTAGCATCATTTACTCCAGGAGCCAATCAAACATCACAGTGTGTTGCTAACGATCAGCTGATTAAACGACAACATTTATCTGTTCGCACTGACAAACACAAACTGACCTGCAGTCTGTGTGTGATGAAGTGTGTTTCTCAGTGTGTGTCAGTGTTGGTGTGTGTGTTTGTACAGCTGGGGGCAGCAGACAGGCAGAGAGGATTGTGGGAAGGCGTCTGTCTCAGTGATTTCACAGTTCAGTCGTTCTAGAGAAAGAAGGACAGAGAGAGGACTTACAGAGATCACAGCTGTCACATCTCATCACACACAGACTCACTACACACACACAGACACACACACACACACACACACACACACACACACACACACACACACACACACACACAGAGCAGGTCGACATTGATGAATATGGATTTGATCTCACTGCAGATGAATCAGTAACAGTCTGCTCCGGTGCAACTGATTGATCATTTATTGATCATTTATTGATCATTTGTGATCAGAACACAAACAGAAACTAAAAGGTTTTCCGTTTATTAATAATCAATCAATAACTTTCTTTCTTTCATATTCAGTGACACATTATTTCACTAAACAAACATTTATTATTGTGACATTTTTTACTTACTTTCCACTCACTCACATTTTCTTCTGAAGCTTTTCAGATTAATCTCATGACTTTCATAATTATTCCATCAATATAAACTATATTCTGAATAATTAAACATGCTTTTTGTTTATGCAACAGTTTCAGATGATAAATACGATAAATTGTTTAAAAAATACATTAATAATTATTTGAACTGTCCTGATTTCTGTTTATAACGATGATATTGTCTGTCAGAGGCATCAGTGTGGACACGTCAGCTCCGGTCACATGAAAAACACTAACACAGGTTCATCCTCACCTGTCCAGGTGACAACATGTCCTCAGCCTTATCACCCTGTCTGCACCGTCACTGACTGCTGTTGAGATGTTTTTGTATTTATCACGTAGTCAGCATATTATTTTATAACCTGAGTTGTTTCCTTTCTTTCTTTCTAGAAATCTATATCAGCAATGTCTGTGTGTGTGTGTGTGTGTGTGTCTATGTCTGTGTGTGTGTGTGTGTGTGTGTGTTTATGTATGTGTGTGTGTGTGTCTGTGTATGTGTATGTGTGTGTGTGTCTGTGTATGTGTGTGCGTGTCTGTGTGTTTGTTGCCGTGTTGTTGTTGTGTTTGTGGTGCCACGCTGCCCTCCTGTGGTCAGATAACAACATTACATGTCAGAGCTTCTTTTCTGAAATAACTTCAGGGAAGTTTTTGGTCCTGACATTCATGTAGATGCCAGTTGTCACACACCACCGACCCAAACACCATCACAGACCAGGTGCACCCCCTCATGGCAACATCACTCCCTGATGACACCTGATGACACCTGGTGACACCTGACGCATTCAATCAGACTGGTTTCCGCTCAAACATCAGATCAGACCAGCAAAATCTAAATCCTACCAAACCCTTGTGGCTGATCATTGTATTCTTTCTTAACGGGTTCTTTATAGTTCTGTTAGGTTCTTCCAGGTTCTACAGTATCAGGTTCTATCATGTTCTATCTGGTTTCAACAGGGTCTTTCTTGTTCTGCCAGAATTTACAGTAGCAGATTTCATCAACTTCCATCAGGTTTCACCAGGTTTCACCAGGTTCTTTGAGGTCAGGTTCTGCTAGATTATATCATATTCAGTGAGGTTCTACAATATCAGGTTCCTCCAGGTTCTGTTTGGTTCTATTAAGTTATATCAGATTGTACCAGATTCAAACAGATTCTGTGAAGTTGTATCAGGTTCCACCAGGATCTCAGAGTCAACAGATTCTGTGAGGTTCTACAGGATCAGGTTTCTTAGGGTTTAAACAGGCTCTGTTCTATTAGAGTCTATTAAGTTCTGTTGGTTTCCATCAGACTATGTCAGGTCCTACAGTGTCAGATTTTAACAGTTTCTACCAGGTTCTATAACGTTCTGTCATAATCTGTAAGGTACTCGATTTTATCAGATTCTAATTCTTTAATGTCTTTAATTTGTGTTCTACAGGGTCCTCCAGGTCCTCTGGGTCGGCAGGGCCCTCAGGGGCCACCAGGCTTTCCGGGCCCCCAGGCGCCTCCAGGAGAGAAGGGCCACAGAGGAGACGAGGGGCCGATAGGAGCTGCAGGACTGAAGGGAGATTCGGTGAATTAACATGGTTCTGTTGTAAACAATGGTTCTGTTTGTTCGTTGACTTTTTATTCTGACCTGGAGACAAGATGGCCGACACTCTGATGTCACTGATGACCAATCACAGGTCTCACACACCCTGTATGTTCTCTAGCTGTGTGACTCAGAACAAGGACGTCAGTTCAAATTCAAACCTGTTTGTTATTTCAGGGAAGTGCCGGCGTTCCAGGTTTTCCAGGTTTAGACGGAATCCCGGTAAGAAGTCCCGCCTCCTCCACCCCTCAGCTCTGCTTGACCCAGATGTATTGAGATCAAAGGTCGGACTTTGAGCATGTGTTTGTGTGTTCAGGGTCACCCGGGTCCTGCTGGAGGTCCTGGTTTTGCAGGTCTGGACGGATGTAACGGAACCAAAGGAGAGAGAGGAAATCCTGGACTTCCTGGAGAATATGGACCTGATGGAGAACAGGTTAGACACACCGATCGATCAATAACATTCACTGAATGGAAATGTCTCGAACAAATAATTTTATATAAAATGATCCGTCTGTCATCAAAACATCACGCGTGTCTGTAAGAAACAACCAGACTCCAGAAGAGTTTCTATCGATCAGCAAAACATCCGAAACACAGCAGAGAGTTTACACAACGTAACCAGGTTCACACGCAGACACAAGCTGAAAATAAATTCTCTGCCAACCCTCAGATAACAGTACTGCGTATACTGATATATGAGTATTACAAAATAAATAGTGTACTGCAGTATAAAGTTCACAGTGAGGTGTACTGTAGTAATATATAATCACCATGGTAACAGTACTTTATTCTGCAGGGTTTTCAAGGACCGAAGGGATTTCCAGGAGACCCAGCGATCTACTTCATACAGTACCCCGGAATACCTGTAAGTCCACCTGTACTATAACTGTACTCGTAGTGTAGATAAACCTGAACTGTGTACCTCTCTGTCATATAGTGAAAGTTATTGATATATTATTTAATGTTGTCAACGTGTCACATAAAGAACCACTGATCGTGTTTGTGTGTGACAGGGAGACTCTGGGCTGAGCGGACTTCCTGGTCTGCAGGTGAGAACAAACACAATAAACCACAGAAGAAGCTCCAACAAGTAACAAACCAGTCAGAGAGTTTTGATATTATTGAGGTACTTCTACTTTACTTCAGTATTCAATTTTTCTACTTCTTCAGCACATGTCAGAAGGAATTATTGTATTCTGTATCTCACAACTTTTTAAAAAAAGTTATTTTGCCTACAAAGATTTTACTTCAAAGTAAAATATGTAAGAATTAACAAATAATTTGTTGAATTTATACTCCAAACAAATAGGGGGCAGCATTTCCCCAGAGTAAATACTAGCTAACTGCTGCTAACTGTAGCTGCTGTCAGCCAGTAAGCTCAGTTAACCGTGCAGCTAACAGTTGTATTAGCATGTTGATGTTGTTAACTATCAGACTTTCACCTCAGAGGTACAAAGTGACTACAGGCTAGCTGGTTAGCATGCTAACTGTATTAGATATCTCTGCAGCTTAGCACATTTTCAAATGTTATAAACAGAATTCTTACGTATGAACAGTTAGCAAAACATCAGGCAGAGTCATTTCAGTCATTAACTGAGTCCTTAATGTTGTATTTTTTTAAAAGAGTGATGAAAGAAAGAATATTCCAACCTGCTGTTATGCCAATAAACTCGTTCAAGTATTTTATAAAATTCATTTTTTCATTTTGTTCTTCTTGAGCATTTTGCAGCAAGTTGATTTAAACCTACTACAAGTTGTTTTTAACTGGTAAAGAAATAGTGTCAGTTTAAAACCGATGCCTCTTACTGTTAATACCTGTCGCCAGATCACAGCCGACAGTCAAATTAAAACAATTTTAACTTAGTTGTGGTTCAGAGCTAAGTTGCACCAAAACTAAGTTTATTTTATTTCACCATTGTCATGTTTTGTCCACAGGGGGTGCCAGAATCAACAAAAAATTCCTTGTTCCTTGTACCAGCCTTAAATAGAAATAAAAACAATAAACAAAAAAATACTTTTTGACATGTTTTAAGATTTAGGTTTCCAAGTTTCAATCATAAATAAATCAAATAAAATACCATCAAGTAAACTTTTTTTGCATATTGAGTACCTTTGCTTTTCAAGTACTTTTACTAAAGTGGAAATCCATAAACTGACCCGCGACCAGAGGCGGTGAGGCTGTCTGACTCATCTGATCTGAGAGTTGGCAGAGAATTTATTTTAAGTTTGTGTCTGCAGGGTGAACCTGGTCTCAGTGGTCCGACTGGAGACCCAGGTCCTACAGGGGAGGACGGGACCAACGTGAGTCACAGCAAAATAATTATAATAATAATAATAACAACAATAATGACAACAACAATAGTAATAATGATAATAAGTATGATTGTTCAGTACTTTTTACAACACTGGTAGAAATTTCCTGTCTGTCTCTACAGGGTCTCCCTGGTCTGCCTGGCTCAAGGGGTCCACCTGTGAGTATGACATATAGAAAGTATAGTAGTACATATGATGTTATTTTTAAGTACAAATAGGCTTTATTTTTTTGTTATTACAGAATTGTTCATTGTTTGAAAACCAGCGTTCATTTCAGTATTTATGATCTTTAATTTAGTTCATGAAATGAAAATTAAAGTAAAAATACTGTAAAAATAACAACAGAACAACTCAACAAATGTTTTCAGAGACACTTAATCCACAGTGATGACAGTGTAAACTTGTAAACTAAAATTGTTCATGCCCTTTGAATTTGAATTTGTAAAACACACAGGCAGACTGTATCAGATTACTGACTATTGATTGATTTGATTATTGATTATAGATCAAAATCGCAGCGTTCACAGGGGTTCTACTGAACAAACTAAAAAGTCGTGTTGGTCAAGAATGCTCGATCTTCGGCTTTACGAGCCACAACAATAATTAGGGGCGGCAATAGCTCAGAGACTTGGCTTGGGCACTCAGAGGTTGCCGGTTCAAGTCCCACTTGGACCAAAAAAAGTGTGATGTGGACTAGTAATGGAGAATGCTAGTTCACATCCTGGGCATTGCCGAGGTGCCCTTGAGCAAGGCACCGACCCCTAACACTGCTTGTTGGGCGCCGTACATGTGGCAGCCCCTTCACTCACCTCCTCTATACACTGTGTGTGCATGTGTGCGTGTGAGCGCATGTGTGTGTGTGTGTGTGTGTGTGTGCATGTGTGTGTGTGCATGTGTGTGTGTGCAGTGTGTGGAAAAGAGAATTTCCGCATTGTGGGATTAAAAATAGTATAATAAATATAATAGTATAATAAATATAACAGTATAATAAATATAATAGTATAATAAATATAATAGTATAACAGTATAATAAATATAATAGTATAATAAATATAATAGTATAATAGTATAATAAATATAATAGTATAATAAATATAATAGTATAATAGTATAATAAATATAATAGTATAATAAATCAATAAACGTCAAGTAGCAGGTGAATGTTGATGTGCTTGTGTTTCAGGGAGAAAAAGGTCGATCTCTGCCGGGACAGAAAGGAGACGAGGTACAAATATTCTGTGTTAAACCACGCCCCCTTAGTGACATCACAGCCACTGTGTAGTACTTTTTATTACTGTGTATTACTGTGTGGTACTGTGTGGTACTGTGCGGTACTGTCTGGTACTGTATAGTACTGTGTATTACTGTGTGGTACTGTGTATTACTGTGTAGTACTGTGTGGTACTTTGCGGTACTGTGCGGTACTGTGTGGTACTGTATAGTACTGTGTAGTAATGTGTGGTACTGTTAAGTACTATGTATTACTGTGTAGCACTGTGTGGTACTGTTTGGTACTGTATAGTACTTTGTAGTACTGTGTGGTACTGTGTACTCTGAAATAGTAGTATTGGAGTACTGTGTCTGGTCCGCAGGGGGATCAGGGCCTCCAGGGGCCTCCAGGGCCGTTTGAGTACGTCGACCCTCCAGAAGACCTGTACATCAAAGGAGAAAAGGTAGGTTCTACTGAAGTTCTAATGTGGTTCTATTGGGGTTCTTCTATAAATGTCCAGAATCTTTAAACTTCCTCTGCTGTGTGTTCTTGTTATACTCTGGTTCTACTGTACTCAGTTTAAATGTTGGTTTCTGTTGGTTCTAATGTTGAGTTATGTGGATTCTAATGTTTGGTTCCGTTCTAATGTTGGGTTCTGTTGGTTCTAATGTTGGTCCCTAGTGGTTCTAATATTGGGAACTTATGTTGGGCTCTGTTGGTTCTAATGTTAGTATCTGTTGGTCTTAAAGTTTGGCTATGTTCCAATGTTTCGTTTTAAGTTCTAATGTTGGGTTGTGTAGGTTCTAATGTTGGGTTGTGTAGGTTCTAATGTTGGGTTATGTTTGTTTTTCAGGGTCCTCGAGGTTTAAAAGGCGTCTGTGGATTTCAGGGACTGCCAGTAAGTTCAGATATCAGATGAAACCGGTAGAACATCTGGCTGAAGGAACACAGGGTTCTCCAGAGTTCTACTTCAGTCTGAACTGGATGACTTGTTGGATTACAGAATATTATTGATCACATATCGATTACTGTGGAGGTGATGAGGTTCTATGTTTCTGTGGTTTCAGGGTTTGGATGCTCTTCCAGGAATCAAAGGAGAGAAGGGGATTCTGGGATTTCCTGGACCCAGAGTGAGTAACCTTTAATGTTTACACTATTGATCAGTATTGATCATTGTTATTAGTCTGCCATCATATTTTACAACCTGTTGGATGTATACATGTAGTGATATCAAGGAATATAAAATCACAGTACTTCTTCGGATTCGAATTCTGTGGGCTCTCCATAGATCAGATCAATTCATAGCTTCCTGGCTCTTATCAGCAGATTAGACACGTCACAGCAGGTGGAACCGTTCTGCACGTCAGGAGAAAGTTATGTTCTGGTGAAATCGTTCGGGGCGTGTAAAAACACAGTGAAAGTGATCACTTTACTTGGCATCCATGTACAGTTACACTGGAAATTGTAATCAGGATGACTTCGACTGGATTGAGCAGATCTGTCAGAGTGACCACAGATCATGTAAACACACGTGTGATGTGTTTGTGTGTTTCAGGGACTTTCTGGTAACACTGGACGTCCTGGAGAGAGAGGAGTCAAGGTGAGTCGACAAGAGTGGTGAAAATCATGAAGAAAAACACTGAAGAGTGCTGACATTTACACAACTCATTATTATGTGTGTGTGTGTGTGTGTGTGTGTGTGTGTGTGTGTCTGTCTGTGTCTGTGTGTGTGTGTTTTCAGGGGATTGGAGGAAGTCCAGGTCTCCCTGGTCTGATTGGACGAGAAGGCCCAAAGGTCAGTCAATAAAAACACCACCAGCACTGTGCTGACCAATCACATACAGGTAGAAACAGGAACCAGGAAGAACAGCTGTAGCATGGAGTGACTCACCTGTAACACCTGAGCTGTTTGACCGCAGTGTTTTCAGTCTGAACCAACCAATTAGAGACGACCTCCTGTGTATATCCAGTCTGTAATGAGCCTGTCTGTTTCCAGGGCATGATGGGAGATCCAGGACCGAAAGGCCTCCCTCAGAGCGCAGACATCACACACACAGGTGCGATCAATACACACTGATATAGTTACAGAGTTATTTACCATCTGTGTGGTATGATGTCATCACTCTGATATGATGTCATCTCGATGGTATGATGTGTCCTCCAGGTGATGTTGGAGACCCTGGAGCCTCTGGACTGAGAGGTCCTCCAGGAGACATGGGGCCAATGGGAATACATGGTCCCAAAGGAGCCCCCGGCAGATCCATACCTGGTCAGTACCTGCAGCCCACGAGCAAGGCAGCATTATACAACACCAGAGTTACTATAAGAAAACATAGAAACATACATGTTTAACATGTGTTGATGAAGGTTCATCCAGGTCATGTCGCGGGAACATCTGAGAAACTCAGCAGGGTCTTTAATAAACATCATATCCTGGTTCACTTCAAACCTGAGTGAACCTGAACACTGAGGCAGAACCTTGTCCATCCTAAGGACAAAACACCCAGGAGGCAGAAACAGAGTAATGTAGTTGATGCTGTTTAATGCAGCAGGACTGCACAGATTTGTACATTAGGGAGATGAAACAACCTCTCCATAAACGAATGGCACAACACAGGAGGGCCAACTCCTCAGGTCCAGACTCTGCTGTCCACTTACATCTGAAGGAGACAAATCATTCCTTTGAGGACAACAATGTAAACATGTTGTCCAGAGAAGACAGATGGTTTGAAAGAGGAGTAAAATAATCCATCTATGTCAAACTGGAACGACCATCTCTGAACAGAGGAGGTGGCCTAAGACATCACTGATCACCCACCTACAATACAGTACTGAGTTCCCTCCCTCGCCTTAGCAACCCACATGAAGGCCGGTTGGACCAACAACCCACAAGTGGCCCAAACAACTCTGAAACTCAGAGTTCACACGTCTTCACTCTCACACTCTGTAAGGACACTCCCACAATCTGTAAGGACATTCCCACACTCTGTAAGGACACTCTCACAATTTGTAAGGACACTCCCACGCTCCGTATGGAGACTCCCACACTCTGTAAGGACACTCCCACACGCTGTAAGGACACTCCCACACCCTGTAAGGACACTCTCACACGCTGTAAGGACACTCTCACACTTTGTAAGGACACTCCCACACTCTGTAAGGACACTCCCACACCCTGTAAGGACACTCTCACACTTTGTAAGGACACTCCCACGCTCTGTATGGACGCTCCCACACGCTGTAAGGACACTCTCACACTTTGTAAGGACACTCCCACACTCTGTAAGGACACTCTCACACTTTGTAAGGACACTCCCACACACTGTAAGGACACTCCCATACAGAGTTTAAAACCCTGCAGCTCCTCCAGTTAGTTAGAAGTGAAGAAGCCTCTTGGATGAGACGTGAAACGTCGTCAACAAACTGAAACACGTCCAGTTGCCTACGATACAGCACCTAGGATGTGATGTGTTATAAATTCCAAAGTTCTCCCTTTCTAATCAGATTTAAGGCAGTATGACGATGAATAAAGTTCTGTGTTGTTCCTCTTCAGGACCTAAAGGTGCTGTGGGACTGAAGGGAGTTCCAGGATCCAAAGGGGACAAAGGAGATCCAGGTCAGGTGTATGAAGATGGACCTACACCTGGAGAACCTGGAAAAAAAGGACAACCTGGACTCAAAGGACTTAAAGGAGAACCGGGGAATCCAGGCAACAGAGAACACTGTTTCTAAATAATCAATACAGAGTATTTCTTGTTGTAGTCCTGCTGACTTTAATTTTTCTCTCTTCAGGTAGTTACTGTCTTCCAGGGGCTCCAGGAGTGTATGGAGAGCCAGGTGTACCAGGGCCCCCAGGTGCCCAGGGCTTCCCAGGGTTTAAAGGTCAGTGTCTTGATTGATTGATTGATTGATTGATTGATTGATTGATTGATTGATTAGGTTTAGTAGAAAGGCCAGAGCACCATAGCATCACTGTCTTATATCTACCTGTGTTCCAGGTAGTCCTGGCGACTGTGCTTGTGGCCCTCCTCTTGAACTGAGGGGTGTCCCAGGCGCTGTGGGTGTCTTGGGGTCTCCAGGGTCTCCAGGAGTCCCAGGGGCCCCGGGGCCGAGAGGAGAAAAAGGTTTGCCTGGAGAGACAGGACAACGGGGAGAGCAGGTGAGTCACCTCACAGCAGGATCAGAGGTTGGTTGTTTGTTATTGATTGATTGATTGATTGATTTGTTTGTTTGCAGGGTCTGGGTGGATTTCCAGGTGTCAAAGGGTTCAAAGGTCAGAAGGGTGATTTCACTGTGGTGGATATTAATGGTGAGTTTAACCATGAAACACAATCACCTTTCCTTATATAGAAATTATTTTTGCAACAAAAATTGATTTTAATGATAAAATTTTAGATAAAATGTCATTTTTGCCCTTTGAATTTAAATGTATTTGATCTACCCTGATATCATCTTACATTTCTGAGGCAGTGTGTAGAATCTGTACTAACAGTTTACTTTAGCGGAAAATAAATGGTGTCTGTCAGAAATAACCAGATCTATTAAACACATATTTGTGATTATAAATCACAATAAATTAAGCCAAAATATGGATGAGCACATCCTTCCAGATACTCTCGAATCATACCACAAAACAGAACGTAAACAGACACTGAGTAGCTTGAGCAAAATGAATTAATGTGTGACTTTAGCCATGATGTCATGTTCATATATCAGTTGTTCTCATCGGACTTTTGTCTCCAGGTGACAAAGGAAACAGGGGCCAGCAGGGCCCGTCAGGCAGACAAGGATTCTCAGGGAGAAGAGGACTCGATGGCCCCCCAGGGACCCCTGGTGACCCCGGCCCCCAGGTCAGTCAGAGACTCCACATGAACTCACAGCAGATGAAAAAGTAAAGTAAGAAGTAAAAGTATAGAAATGTAATAATACATTTATTCCCAAAGAGGTTAAAGACTCAAATAATAAGTGATGTGGACAAAAAACTGAATCTTGCCAACAGTTTGGTCCAGAGAGGGACCGCAGAACCACTACCAATCAGATTTACATCCAAATCTTGGATGATCCCTCATCGACAGGGATCAGACTACCAACAGTCATTATCTATGATGATATAAAGTCAGGTGAAGTCTCGTAGTCCACAGAACATTTCTGGAGCTTCACAGAAAAAAACGGTTTGGAGCATTCTGCTGAACACCTGAAGCAGCTGGAGACTTGATTTAAAACATCAGCTGTCTCCATACAGCTCGTCTGCTGTGATCTCAGTCTGCAGGACTCTTCAGCCTCTTCTATAAATCACTTTCCTGTTTCTTTTCAGGGTGAAAGTTTCCCCAGCTCTCCTGGAGAAAGAGGCATGTCAGGACTCTCAGGGCCGAAGGGATTACAAGGATTTTCAGGCCTTACAGGGCCAGGTGTGGTCGGAGCAATAGGAGAGCGAGGGGCCCCTGGACAACCAGGATCTCCAGGAATCCCTGGCCCTCCAGGAGTGAAGGGGGTTAAAGGTAGAGATCAACCAGA
The DNA here is from genome assembly GCF_965226575.1 of Pagrus pagrus. NCBI lineage: Eukaryota > Metazoa > Chordata > Actinopteri > Spariformes > Sparidae > Pagrus > Pagrus pagrus. The sequence goes on along the minus strand of NC_140188.1, from coordinate 1,054,217 downwards.
AATCAACTTAATTAAGATCTTGACTCCTCCTCCTCCTCATGAACCCTCCTTTTCCTTATTGGCCCCTCCCCTTCCTGTAGGTGACACACTGCCCTGTGTACCCAGAAACCCCGGCGCCCCCGGACAGAAGGGAGACAGTGGAAATGCAGGTAAACAACACTGACATCTGTTTGTCTGTTAACCTGTCTCTCTGACATCATGCTCACCTGTCTGTCTGTCCGTCTGTAAACATGTTGGTTCACATGTCTGTCTCTCCAGGTTACGCAGGATTTCTGGGTCCTCCAGGTTTCCGTGGCATCACTGGACCTGATGGAACTAAAGGAGACAAAGGCGGCTCTGGACTTCCTGGAACACCTGGACGACAAGGTACCAGAGGATACCTGTCACACCTGAACCCCACCTGTCCTTTACATTATCTCTTATATTGTCTTAACATACATCCTCTCCTCCTCCTGCAGGACCTCCAGGTTTTGTTGGAGATACTGGAGAAGAAGGACCTGAAGGATTCAGTTACAGTGGAGATCCAGGTACAGCCGTCACGTGCCTGTCTGTGATCCTTTCTTTACGCCTTTAACGATTCAAGAAAACTTTAAACCTGCTTCTTAATTCAGCCTCCCATTTTGACCAATTTCTCTGAACCACTGACTCTTACATGAAAACATGTTTTCTAGCCGGTCTTGTTCAGTCCTGTAGAATCAGACCCTGGTTAGTTTTCTTGTTGGTAAGATTGGTTTTAGGCAGATCTGAACACAGCAATCAAAACAACAGCATAGAGATATTTTAAAGGAAGCATGTAACACATGTTACAGGAAGTAAAGTTGTGTTCCTACACTGAAGCTGCTCAGTAAACATCGGACTCAGGATAAAACTACCTAAAAAGGACCAGGTTGATAATAATCAGTATGTCTGCGTGTACACCAGGCTCCCCGGGGCTCCCAGGCTCCTCTGGACTGAGGGGTCCAGCAGGAGACTCTGCTGTGGGGCCCTCAGGAACCATCGGCTTGCCAGGACCACTGGGCTCTCAGGGACCTAAAGGAGTCCCTGGACCCCCTGGCAGTATTGGAATACAAGGTAATTGACTGGACCTGATGTGTAGAGAAATCGATCCGTGACGTCTTGTTCATCAGTTCATCATCTGTTTGTAGTCGTTATATTCTGTCCTCAAGAAAAAAGAAAAGAAAACGTTTAGTGCATATTAGCAGGCGAAAACCAGAACACGACAGGATTTTGGTTTAAATGTTTTTTTATAATAATTCCCAAAATGTTAAAATGTGAAACAGTTCTTTTAAATTTTTTTTTAAATTAAGTCGAGTTTAAAGTTTGAGTTTAAAATGTGAATGATTTGAAGGGTAAGATAATATTTTAGAAAAGTAGAGTTGTACAAAGCGAGCCAGACGTACCTGTTTGCAACGTTACTGTACTCAAAGAACGTCACTCAGCACTAAAGCCTGGAACAGATTAAACACTAATGTGGACGCTTTGACTACCACAAACTGATTTCAGTTAAATGTGGGGCAGCAGGGGTCAATGTAGCAGCTCAGGTTTACAAACTCTGGGTTTTACCACAAATCTCTTTTTTTGGCTTCTTCCAGGAGCCATAGGTCTGGGTGGTGGCCCTGGACCAAAGGGACAGAGAGGACAGGATGGGGCCCTGGGTGTAACTGGCCCCACAGGGCCCACACCTGACTTCTGTGATGCTGGAAAACCTGGTCCTGTGGGCCTGTTTGGCCCTCAGGGACCCATTGGACCCCCAGGTACACTCTGGCTCCTAACGCTGGTCATTTAACCTGATTTTACTTCCTGTTATTTTACAGTTGACATTATTTAATTTTTTCATTCATTGCTGTTTAGGTTTTTCAGGGGAGAAAGGTGAGACCGGGGCGGAGGGTCCTCCAGGTTATGGCCCTCAAGGCCCTGAAGGTAAACCGGGCTCTCCAGGTTTTCCAGGGTATGCAGGGCCACAGGGCCCCTCTGGCCCCAATGGGGACCCAGGACTACCAGGGCCCAGTGGTCTTAAAGGTGAGCTCCTACCACCAACACACCTGTGTTTAAATGTTTCCTGACGACACAGGTTCACAGGAACACTGTGTGTTTCAGGTCTGATGGGACCCCAGGGTCAGGCAGGATGGCCAGGGTTCCCTGGAAAGACTGGGGCTCCTGGAGTCTCTGGGAGGAAGGGGGACACAGGGTCCAATGGACAAGATGGAGCTGCAGGATGTGAAGGTCCAAAAGGAGAGAAAGGTAAACACTGAGCGATAAGATAGTACTACTACTACCAAACTACTACTGTAGTGGTACTTTTGCTAGTGCTACTAAATCTACTGCTATTTGTTAAAAGCATCTCCCATGTGTGTCCCCTGCAGGATGTAAAGGGGCTCCGGGGCCTCCAGGAGAGACCAAGTTTATCTCCATCAAAGGAGACAAAGGAAAACAAGGACCCCCAGGCATCGACGGCTTTCCTGGACCACGAGGTTAGAGCTGTTACCATAGAGGCCACTGTCAGGGTGAGGTCACACAGGAAGTGGCAGGTCATGATTTCTAAAGATCACAGGTTCAGTGCTGCTTTCAAGTACTCTGTTAAAGCTGGAAAAGCCTCTCTGCCTCCACACTGAAGACCTGAACAAACGCTGGTCTCAAAGGTTTGGACAGACGTCTTTGAACACCATGAGTCGCTGTTTCTTCAGTAAATCAACACAAATAGTGGGTCAGTCAGTGAGATTCAGTTGAGTCGAGTCGAGTCGAGTGGACTAAACAGTCTCAGCAGCAGGCACATACCGCTACGGTAGCCCAGAAGGAATAGTATGTATCAGTCGGTCACCACCTGCACTGCTTGAAGCAAAATTTTGTCCCACAGTTCTGAGTGAGTTTGTAACTCTGGTTAAGACTTTAAAGCCTTTACTTTGAATTTGCAGTTATGTTGGTAACATACAAAATCTCAGTAAGCGGGAGAAAGTGAGACCTGCTGTCGCAGTCAGAGAATGAGGCTGTGGTCAGAGCCTCGTGACAAACCGTCCATCCTGAAGCTCGATTTCCCACGATATGTTGTGGGTCCTTGTGACAGTTACATCAGTCTGAACATCCAGTGAATCTTTTACCATCAAACACACTGTCTCTACAGGAAGTAAAGGTGTGCGAGGAGCTACTGGTAAGCTGGGGTATTCAGGCATCAACGGAGCCCCTGGCATCGTAGGCCTCCCAGGACCCCGCGGGCCCGTCGGCAAACCAGGACCCCCAGGACCACCTGGACGACCAGGACCTCCAGGATTTATTGGCTTCCCTGGAGAGATGGGAGATCTGGTGAGATAAAAGTTAACTTTATAATCTGAGATAAAGTTCAGAGTGAAACAGGAAGCAGAGCTGTACCTGCCCGTCACACCTGTACAGGATGGAAAATAGCTTCGAAGCCTGTCCGTTGAAAAGTGTTTGTTTGAGCTGTTGAAAAGGCTGCAGAACCACAAACAGAAGATCAAAAGTTCAGAAATAATGATCTGTTCTTGTTTTTGGTCACAGGGTGACCCAGGATGTCCGGGGCAACCTGGAGAACCCGGTTACACAGGATGTACTGGACCTAAAGGTAGGAAAGAACCTCAAACACAACCCAACACCATGATTCATGACTGAAAAAAACACGAGAAACAGAGTGATACCAAAGATTTGATCTCTGATTTCTTCTTGTTTCAGGTGATAAAGGAGACTCTGTCGGCTGTACAGGTCCACCTGGAGTGAAGGGGCCTTCTGGAGATTCTGGGCCTGCAGGTGATGATCCAGTTCTGGTTCTGCAGCAGGACAGAATCTTTAGTTAAGAGGGGAAAAATGATGATTAACAGCTTAAACATAATTATACAGGCAGTAAACTAACAAGACTCAAGTTTGACTTCTAAAAGGACAAGTCAAATATTTTAAGTCTGTAAACTCTCAGAAGAGATAATCTTATTAAATGTGATGTAGCTGATTGTTGTGTGAATCATCAGCTGTCTTTCTCTCTTAGGACCGCCTGGACCTCAAGGTGATCCAGGAAGACCCGGTTTCATTGGTGCTCCAGGACAGAAAGGATGCAAAGGAGATCCAGGCTATCAGGGGAAACTGGGTGATCCAGGTGCAGAAGTTCACCTGGACCTCATCAGGCTTTACACCATCATACTGTAACATCTGCAGTGTCATGTGACCTGTAAAACCAGTAATAGCCAGAACTATGTCAGCCGTAGGGTTTGCCTTTTGCCCTGATTGATATTGAGCTACCATGAATGAAACTCAGCAGTTCCTTCAGAATTTTCACATTAGAAGACCTCTTGAATCTTGAAACTCATTAAATCCCAGTCTGAAATGGGAGGTGGAGCTGACTGCTGAGCTTTTATCAACTACCTCCCTGAACTAAACCCTGTCTGTCTGTCTGGTTTATTTCAGGTGTGATCGGTCCCTCAGGTCCCAGAGGACGCCCAGGTCTTCCAGGTCTTCCTGGTAAAGCAGGGGCTGACGGTCCACAAGGACCACAGGGCTGCCAGGGCCTCCAAGGTCAGAAGTCAAACCCAGAACTGCTGTCATGTGTCTCGACAGTTTCAACAAGTTGGCCATCAAATATAACACGCTCTGTCGCAGCCAAGGGACAGCTGTCTCCATCTGTCACATGACTGTCACCTCACATCTCATAGTGTTCCCTCCAGAGTATCTAACATCACTTAATAATTAGATGTATAATGTTTGGGTAGCTGTAGGCGATGCTGAATACAGTTTACAGAGGGTTTTTTTCCCGTTTTTTTACAGTTTTCTAAAGGCTGTTCGTTATTATGTTGAGCTGACAGGTTACACAGATGTGTAATTTGATCAAAATAAGTATGTTTTTCTAACTTGTAAATTATTTTGTTGCATCAGGTCCTCCTGGACCGCTGGGACTTCACGGACTGGACGGACTGAAAGGAGTGAAAGGGGACATGGGGACCAGAGGTACGAGTCTCTCCTCTCCTGCCAACTTTAACAAGGATTTGATAATGTAGCACTATCAATGAAAAAATTCTGTTAAGAGTTTACCATGAGTTCACCGCATTCTTTTGGATATTAACACAACATCATTTTCTTAAGTCTTGCACCGAGTCCCAGTCAGTTATTTGACCTAGTACTGACACAGCGCTTTGAAGAGAGAGATGACTATAGAAACAACATGAGAAGATGCAATCGGTTCAGTTTGTCATTACTGAATACACACTGTAGACATACAAAAATCCATTTCACCCTGGAGGCCCAAACACATTTTCTATCATCCACTGGACAACTGGAGGCTGTTAGCCTTGAGCCTTGAACCCAATATTACGAAAACGTTATGTTCATCAGCAGGCAACAGGATCTTAGATCTGTGCCTTGCACTATCTGTGAAAGCAGGTTGTAAGTTGATAATGGTTAGGTTAATCAGGTGAGGTTAATGTGCAGGCCTGCCTCTCGACCCTGAGGCTCGTGAGGAGAAAGGTTCGCTCAGTTCTCTGTGGATAAAAGGAAATTCTGGGACCCACTGCTCCTTCTGCTAATCGAACTTCTTTGAAATGATCTGTGTTGGTCTGTTGCTGTTGTCAGATTAGTTATTTTTTAAGTCTTTCCAAAGCAGCATATCATTTCATCATGGATCAGTCTCAGATCAGGCTCAGGTCCCAAATACCAGGCTGGTTAAGCCAAGTCTGAAAGGTGCAGGTACTCGTCGGGTTCAGATCTTGGTTGTAGGTCTGTGCAGAACTCTAGACCAAAGGTCTATTCATGTGGTGACAGCTGAAGTATCTTCATGACAACTCAACAAACTCCATTCCCTGAGGATGAAAATAAAATGACTCTACAGCTCCACAAACATGTCGACCTGTGACTTGTCAAAGTTGAGCTAGAGACAGTAATGAAACATCTATTCTTTTAACTTTTTAATAATGTTTAGATTGGTTTCTGGGACAGTCATCAGCACGACAATGATAACATGTCTGTCTGTTAAGGTCTGGGTGTGCTAGGTCCTCAAGGTTGTAAAGGTCTTCCAGGAGATAAGGGTCCTCCAGGTCCTCCAGGATACCCTGGCCCATCCCAGCCTGGCCCAAAAGGACCCTCAGGCCCCCCTGGACCCAAAGGTCTGTATCAGTGTGATATACATCAGGGTCAGAATGTGCCAGACTTGTAGTCTGGGATTAAATGTTTACCCACTGATCCATCTAAAGATCACAGCTTTAGTTTGACTCTCTGTCAGTAATATGTATGTTTGTGTTGTTGTAGGCCCAACAGGTGGTAGTGGTCCTCCAGGTAATCCTGGACCAAACTGTAAAGGTCCAATCCCAGGGCATCCAGGGTTTCCTGGTTGTGCTGGACCTGATGGAGAGCCAGGTCAGTCTTTAACATTCAAGTTTAATAAACTTACACATACATCACAGTGGATGACTTCTGACATCTGTTTGGGGTTTCAGGGTGCGCTGGTGAGACGGGGGATCCAGGTCGGAACCCTCCAGTACCTGGAGATGAAGGAGACAATGGGGACACAGGGTGCCAGGGACCAAAGGGGCCAAAGGGACCTTGCGGGCCCCAGGGAGAGCCAGGCATCCCTGGAAATCCAGGAGAGAATGGTCAGACTCTCTTCATGTTAATTTCAGATATCTTGCCAACAGATCTACATTAGAAAAGATTCACTTCACAACCCAACAGTATTATCATATTAACTGACTGCATCAGCGGCACTTTCAAATGGTAAATGCTTGAAAAAACTTTCAAGGCGGTTATAATAGCCTTGGTAGTATTCACTCAATAAACTTGTAAACCTATATCTTCATGAATGAATGATACGCTGTACCAATCACTCTAAGAACGAGGGGTAGCTTCCAATTACCGA
>NC_140188.1:932376-1042376 GCF_965226575.1 Pagrus pagrus | reverse complement strand
CGGATCAGGTTAAATTTATTTATCACCTTCTGCTGTAATGTTAATTAATCCTGTCTGAATGGGGCTTTAGAATAAATTAGTGATTCATTTTAACACTTTTTATCTTAAAAATAGAAACAAATTCAGGCATTTGTCAGACAGATGCAGTGAAATATGTTTTGAATCAGAATTACAGAAACATTACTGCCAACAATTCTGATAAAACAACAAACAAAATCTCAGTATTGGAGGATGAAAATCTGAGGACTGAAAATAGTCACAGCCACCGGACATCAGGACATGAATGAAAACATCAATGATTAAACTAAACCAGTCCACTGTGTTGAAACTCCACAAGAATGCAGTTTCGGTGTATCTCAAGTTAATTCGTCCAACTAAGCTGCAGCATTGAGCTCGAAAGCAAAGGTGGTCAACAGTTTTATTTCAGTCGGGTCAACAACAGAAGAGACGGTTGTAATGTGTTAACGTGAACTGAACCCCGTTAGTCCGTCAGCGGGAAGATCATGACGCTCTGATGATAACTCTGCCCCGCAGTGGACAAAATGGTCAATGCACTTTTAACACGAGGGCCATAATGTTGAATTATTATTTTTTTATTAATCCGGATTATCGTTTTATCAGCAGATGCAGAGCTCATGACTTCATCAGTCACACGTTCATGTTGATACGTCAGCAGACTCTCACACTGATTCCTAAATCTAGAAACTTCAATTCACACATCCCTCCTTGTCAACACCACATATATAACAACTCACTTAATAATTCCAACAAAACATAATTAACCCATCTTTTACATTTGCACTGTTGAAATCTGGCGCAGACTCAGATGCAGCGTCTTCGTTCACCACTAGGAGGCACTAAAGTTAAAATACTATAATCCCACACAGCAGAGCGAGTCGCCACGAACAAAACAAAACAGATTCAAGTGGAAATTAATGAGACGCAGTAAACGATAGACTGAGCTGTTCAGTTTAGGTTGAAGCAGTGGGAGGGCCTGTGAGGTCAGAGGCCACTTATTGATTTATGATTGATTTATCAATAACTTGTGAGTACTGTGAATGACTCATAAACAATGACATGCTGTCTTCAGTTCAAACTGTGACAAAATATTCACATTTATTGATCATTTTGAATTTTGAACTGACGTGTTTTCATTTGTGCGCTGAATTTAACACATTTGTTAAAAGTCATATTTGGTATGTTCATTAATGTTTTTATGCAGATGACACTTATTTGTGCTTTTATTGTGAAAAAACAACTAGCCACTCCACCTACAGCAGTTATACAAGAGCTGATGTCACATCCTGTGGTGCAGCAGCTGATTGGTCGGTGGCGTTGACGTGACATTCTGTCCTCATGAGAGAAAACGACGATGGACATCTGAGTGAACTTTAGCCCCGCCTCTAGCCCGCACTGACAATGCATTCTGATTGGTCAGCTGAGAGGCAGTGACTGTATTTTAATTGGTCAGCTGAGAGGCAGTGACTGCGCGTCATTGGTCAGTCAGTATTTTGTGAATAAGTAGGGACAGGACCGTGTGAGAAGCTGTGAATATATCTGACATTAAACCTTGAAACGTGTTTTTGTTCCAGTTTTCTTTCGGCCCGACGTGTCCGGCGCTCCTCCCTCAGCTCGCCTGATTCATGTTCTTATTCATGTTTTTAAGTTTCGCTGTAAAGACGAGAAGATTTAACACAGAAATATTGAACTCAAACTTCCTTTTACACTAAACAGACGAGTGGTGACGATCAACATCTCAACAGGATGAGCTGCAGCGCAGAACCAGGACCAGGACCAGGATCAGAACCAGGACAGTCAGAACCAGAACCTGATGTTGTGTTTTATCTTCCACTTCGATGATTGAATTATTCAGTTTGATCAGTGACCGCTGTTTCTTTGTGTTATAAAGTTCAGTTGAATATTTATGTTTGATAATTTCAGGTTAGTTTCATATAAAAACTAAACGTCGTCACAAATGTTTGAATCTTTACAAAGTTAACGGGAAGAACCGCTGAAAGCTTTTCATTTGGAAAACAAGTGACTTCCTGGTACTCTTCCTTTAATTTCGGAAATATTTTGTGAAATCTTCAGTGGAGGTTTTGTGGTTCTTTTGCCTCCTGTTTGAGTCTCTAATCCAGGTCCTGGTCCTGGTCCTGGTCCTGGTCCTGGTCCAGGCCCAGGTCCAGGTCCAGGTCCTGTATGATCTCTCTGTGATTTGTAAATATGTTTGAACTCGACCGTTTTATATTTTTACTGTAAATGTCATCAGAGTATTTATTTAGCTTGAAATTAATGTTGGTGCTATTTGTTGTTTGTTCATTTTTATTTTATTTTGGTAAATGATCACGCAGTGAAACCCCGCCCCTCTCCTCCCTCCTACAAAATAAAATCCACAACACATTAAGGTGTTTCTGACTGACGCAGGAGTTTGTTTTTTATGATCTGACAGTTTATCAGGATGTAAACTAAATTAAAAAAGTATCACCATGTCAGACTTTCAGCAGTTTCTTCAGGGGGATCAATAGGCCCCGCCCTCTCGATGACACACTGTGATGTCATAACTGTGATGTCATAGACGTTCGGTTTCTTGATGAAATGTGTTTGGGATGTTTTCTATTCAGATTTTTTGGATAAGCATGTGAAGGCCTCATTACTTCAAGATTAAACAAGCACTTTTAATTGAACTACAGCTCCCATGATGCTTTGAGAGGAGGCCTGTGTTTAATACTGTATACCAAACTAAACTGTGGACTTCAGTCTTTCCTCGTTAATCCGACAGAAAACACCAGAAAGGATTAGAAAAAACACTGATTGACATGAGAATATCAGGTGTATAAAAGTGGGCGGGGCTTGATTCTTACCTGAGGAGGGGGAGGGTCACTGTGTCATCACTGTGTTTTCATTGTATTTAAATCTGTCGGTGATATTTTAATCTCTGTAGGAGGAAACTTCTCACTAACACCTGAAACATTTTACTCTCTGTGAACGGACGACTCTTCAATAAACTGCATCAAAGTTTCACTGCGACTCTTTATTTATTTATTTATTTATTTATTTATTTATTTATTCTGTTTGTTCTCAGGAAAATATGACTAAAGTGAATTATATGTTAAAGTGAGCAGTCGGCTCAACCAGGAGAGATTTAATTACACTTTAAATAGTTTTTATCAAAAACATTATTCCATTATTATTATTATTATTATTATTATTGTTATTGTTATCAGTTGATTGTTCTGTATTAACTGAACATTAGGTAGAGGTGACACTGAGTGAAGAGGTGTGTAGACAGGTAGAGAGGTCTCACCTGTAACAACACTCAGAATCCAGCTGAACATCTTCACTATGAGGTCAAAATATCTGAAAACAATCAGTGAAACTACGAATAAAATGCAAATAAAATCAGTAAAATATTCAAATCTGATCAGTAACATCTGTGAAATATCTGCTGTAAACTGCTTCCAGGTCACATGACCCACTGAAGAGAAAACTGCTGACTAAACATGAAACCTGCTGAAATAAACTGCAGATATTTACTAAAATATGACGAGACAGCGTCTGAAGACATCTCAGCATCGATCGTGAGTCACATGAGCTGGAAACTGTTCAAAAACATCTGATCTGATTATAAATGGAATCTTTTGACAAAAATGCAGATTTTTCATTAAAAATATTAATTTAAAACATTACGAACAACAAGAGGTCCGTCCTGATCGTCCACAGCAGGTTCACTGTCCGCGATCATTTTGAATCAGTGGCTCAAATAACCTGGAACATATGGAGAGAAAATACAGATTTTTAAAATATTAATATAAATACAAGACACACACACACAGACAGACACACACACAGACAGACACACACACAGACACACACACACACACACACACACACACACACACACACACAGACAGACAGACAGACAGACAGACAGACAGACAGACACACACACACACACACACACAGACACAGACAGACACACACAGACACACACACACACAGACAGACACACACACACACACACACACACACACACACACACAGACAGAGTGTAGTGACACAATATTTTCATCATGAGATTTTGAGTTAGCTCTTCATCTGTCCAGCAGAGGTCACCACTGAACCATGACAACAGCTGCTTTATGTTCAGTGTGTTCACAGAGTTGTTCCTCAGACTAACAGCTGATCTCAGGTGTTTCAGACTACAGCTGATCTCAGGTGTTTCAGACTAACAGCTGATCTCAGGTGTCAGACTAACAGCTGATCTCAGGTGTTTCAGACTACAGCTGATCTCAGGTGTTTCAGACTAACAGCTGATCTCAGGTGTTTCAGACTAACAGCTGATGGAGGTGAAGTGACAGCAGAGCTGCAGTGATGTTATTCAAAATGTACATTTTGTCCTAAAAATGACAAAAATCAAGTGGAACTAAAAAATACCTCATCTGTGTAAATGATTATTATTATTATTTTATTATGTTTTTAGTTTTCAAGGTGCAAATAAAAATTCAGTGGATAACTTTAACAGCAAGTTTGCAAAATATAGATGTTGTGGAAAAGTCATGAATCCTTTCAGACTAACTTTACATCTTCAGTTGTATTAAAACCTAAAACATGATTATGGAACAGATTCAACCAACGACAGTCTGATCTGATCTGATTTATTGTCATTAAAAGCTGATCACTGTACACAAAGATTCATTTCATACATCCACATTTACAACAGAAACAAAGAGTCGAGGTTCATTCAGACGCACACGGAGGAGTGATGCGCCACACTGCCCCCGGTGGTCAGAGAGTGCTCTCAAAATGATCAGCAAGAATTTAAATGTTATTTGTAATTAATGAGCTAAAACACATAAAACACAAAATATGAGAACGAGTGCTCGGTCCGTCTCTGTTGATATCAGACCTTCACCTCCACGTCTGAACTGTTGTTTAAAGTCAAACATTCTGCAGTGAAAGAAGAAGAAATAACTCATCACACCAAAGAGCTTCAACTATAATCAGCGTTAAATATGATGAGCCTCAGATCATCGTCTAGTACCTTTGATTCAAACTTTTTTTTTTCATGTGCAACAATAAAACAACACCATGAAGCGTCTCCTGGTCCTCGTCCTCGTCCTCGTCCTCGTCCCGGGTTACACTCCGAACTTTAGAGGAAGAGTCAGAAATCCAGTTTGAGTCCAGCTGCAGGTTCTGAGAGAGTAAAGAGTTTGGTTCAGTCTGCTTCAGCCAGTCCTCCTGCTGCGCTCCTGTTATTGATCCTTTATGATTTTGAAACGTCCAGAAGCTGCAGGCAGATGTCGAGACGCCCTGACGTCACATGATGCAGCTGAACGCTCCGATCAGACCGACAGAAACAAACGTGATGTGAAATCACGCCGGGAAACAAAATATGAAATGAAATCATGAAATCACACATTAGGTCTGTTCACGATGTTCTGGAGGCCCGGTCACAGCTGCAGCCTCTCACAGTAATAAATCTATTTCTGTTTGCATCAATGTGTTTTTGGAAGGACTTGATTTTCTGGCTCTTTTTAGTTTTTTTGTATTTTTATTAAACCAGATTTGAAGACGACAAATTCAATTTCTCTGCTGTAAACTTTACATCATGTTTTGTTGCTCTTCTAGTTAAAAGACGAGCTGAATTAAAGTCTGGTTTAATAAATACAATTATTCCATAAAGGTCCGATAACGCCTGGTGTCGCTTTTCTAAGGAAAATCATTGAAACTGATCGATCAGCCTGAAGAATACACACATGGAGACGTCATCGTGTTGAACCTCTAAAGGATCCTTGAGTCCTGTTTGTAACTCACTGGACCAGAACAGCTCGGTCCAGGTCTGGTTTCTCTTGTTCTGGTCCTAAAGGAGATGTAGAAAGTTAGCATTAGCAGTTAGCATTTCTCTTTGTGACGTGACCGGGCCTCAACCCCGAAACTTCTGCTGTTCCACCGGTGAAGATGTGAAATCACGTCTCAATCAAAATAAATCTTTAATTCAAAACGTCAAAGTTTTTTTATCCACAAAAAAAAACAAAATTCCCAAAGTGCATTTTTATATCTGACAGAATCTCCTGATTTTAAATCGATTTATCACGTTTGAATAAAGAGAAATCATCGAGGAAGAGACGATAACGTGCAGACAACTATTCACATCGTCATCGTCATCATCATCATCGTCATCATCATCATCATCATCATCATCATCGTCATCATCATCATCATCATCATCATCGTCCTCTCTCCTCGTCCACCACCATCTCTGTCTTTTCCTCTGTCAGCTGTTTGTTTCCAGATTATTTCACCGGGATCCCAAAGAAAGAATATAAATGTTGAACAGATGAAATCAAAGAGTCAGATGATTAAAAGTTCATCTCGTGTTCGTCTCCTCTGGAGATCAAACGTCTCCAGGAGAGAAAACAAACAGCTTCTGTCGGACTCCTTTGAAGCAGCCGCCTGATGGAGAGTCTGACCGTGTGGAAACTAGAAAACAGTTTGGGTTCTCAGAGAACGTCGTCGGGGTTCTCCTGGACGGGCGTTCTGGTTTTGCGTCGGCGCGGTCGCAGCGTGGTGAAGCAGGACGAGGCCGTGAGGGCGATGCGGCTCAGGCCCACGTTCAGGCAGTGGACCTCGGATGTGACCGGCACCTCGGAGAAGAGGGCGCGGTCCCGCGACAGCCGGGCCAAACCTCCGCCGCCACCGCCGACCTCGCTGCTCTCGATGTCTTTGACGATGTTGAGGATCTCCTGACGCTCCGCCTGCCGGGTCATCCCCCGGATGTTCAAAATGGCCGATACGTGCTTCTTCCTGCACACAGAGGAAGAATCAAGAGGAGGTGTCACTCTGCAGGTGTTTACAGAGGACCAATCACACAGCATGACAATCAATAACACGATCAATAACAGGATCAATAACACGATCAATAACACGATCAATAACACGATCAATAACACGATCAATAACAGGATCAATAACACGATCAATAACACGATCAATAACATGATCAATCATAAACATTTTGAATGAAAGTATGTGAGTCAGGAACATATGAGACCTGAACACAGAAACACTTTATTTAAAAAACTCTATTTGTCTTTAAATGAACGAACACTTGAAGTGAATGTGAAGGTTCTGGAGTTCTGACCCGGTGACAGAGTGAAGCTCTGTTCTGTTCACGTTATCGGACCGCACAGAGACGCCTCAGGGTGGAGGTAAAAATAATCCATACGGCTAAAAGGAGAACAATAACAAGAGTACAGGAGCTTATATAGACACACACACACACACACACACACACACACACACACACACACACACATAAACACACACACACACACACACACACACACACATAAACACACACACACAGGCTCAGTGGGTTAAAGGTGAAATTTCCCAGCAGTCATGTCACCAGGAGAGAGGAAGGAAAGTGATTATGTGTTAATGCTTTGTCTTTAGCTTCACACACACACACACACACACACACACACACACACACACACACACAGACACACACACACACACACACTCTGCTTTATTAAAATGTTCATTCATCCGACACATCGTTTACTTTTTATTCATCGATCAGATTCTCAGTTCTTAAAGTTTATTTTATATATTTTTGTTGTTAAAAACTATTTTATAATTCAATTGAATCAGTCATCCACACAGAGAGAAGAAGAAGAAGAAGAAGAGTTGTTTGATTGGTTGGTACCTGACGTCTGGAAACTCTCGGACCAGTACCCCGACCTCCATCTGGATGGAAGGGACGTCCTCCAGCTGGATGATCTCTGAGATGTGAGACAGAGCGCTGTCCAACCAGCTGGACGGAGACTCCTGAAGGACAGACAGACAGACAGTCAGTTACAGGTGGAGGTGGTGCTCCTGCCTTCAGGATGTCAGGAGGTGAACGTGGGACTGACCAGATCTTTGAAGAGGACTTTGATCTGTTTGCCTTCGTCTCTGAGCCGGCCGGCCATCCTCTTCCTCATCTTCATGGAGGTGCAGATGATTCGTCCTCTCATGACGGAGCGGAGATACTCCATCACCACCCGCCGGTGGACCTCAGCCACCAGCACCTGGGACACACAGACAGGTTAGAGACCAGAGGACGCTGCTGTCCCCACACTGCCGTCCACACACTGCTGTCCCCACACTGCTGTCCCCACACTGCTGTCCCCACACAGCCGTCCCCACACAGCTGTCCACACACTGCTGTCCCCACACAGCCGTCCACACACTGCTGTCCCCACACAGCCGTCCACACACTGCCGTCCCCACACTGCTGTCCCGTCCCGTGGTTGTTACCTGATACGGTGGACTGTCCATCCTGCGGTATTTCTTGAAGTGTTCTTTGATGAGAGCTTCGATCTGCTCGTACGGCTCAGCGTTACTCAGCCACTTCCTCTTCACCAGACGCTCGAAGAATGGCTGGACACACACACACGCACACGCACACGCGCACACACACACACACACACACACACACACACACACACACACACACACAGACTGAGATTAGTTTCTATAATTTTAACGTCGTCTTACCAGGACAAACTTCAAGCTCTGATTTTTTTATAACCACTGATGGTTCACTCTGTTTTTTAAAGCAGCAAATATCCAATTAAAACTCAACTTATCAAAACAAAGACACTGGAACAAACACAGCGCGATCGTCCCGCGACACACTGCGGCCCAAACACTCCCATCAGCCAACACAGTGACACAAGCAGCTGTAAAACTGGATCATTTCTTTTAGCGTCACAACCTTCGACAAATGAAAAACTCCAGAAGAGCTGCATGTGTTCGAGTTAGCCGGGTGCTAAACCAGAAGTTAGCCGGGTGCTAAACCAGAAGTTAGCCGGGTGCTAAACCAGAAGTTAGCCGGGTGCTAAACCAGAAGTTAGCCGGGTGCTAAACCAGAAGTTAGCCGGCCCGGTCGGTGGAATCTGTCGTGCCCGTCTTACTTTGATGCTCTGAGTAAAATATATGAATCTAAGATGACCTCATGAAACAGCAACTCACTGAACCTGAACGTTCAACTCGACCAACAAACTGACCTGAACTAAGTCAATCTAACATCAACTAATCAAACTATAAACAAGAGTGTTTCAACATTTCATACAATAAATAAAAGTTAAAAATTAAATTGAATTCAAAAAGCTTTATTGACACAGAGACAACAGAGGAGCGACGCCAACACAAGAGAGGAGGACAAACACTCAGAGTCACAGAGATGTTGACTTATTGTCAACATGTTTCTGTGTGTGTGTGTGTGTGTGTGTGTGTGTGTGTGTGTGTGTGTGTGAGAGTGTGTGTGTGTGTGTGTGTGTGTTACCCTGATGTGCAGGTACAGGCGTTCAGACAGCACTCTGACTCCCTGCTGCACGATGTGATCCAGAGCTTTGTTGGCTCGACGCAGAGAGTCCTCGCTGACCGCCGGGTCGCACTGAGCACAGCGCTGCACGAAACCTCTGCACGCACGCACACACACACACACACACACACACACACACACACACACACACACACACACACACACACACACACACACACACACACACACACACGTATTACGGCGTTAAAAAATGTGATGCAGAAACACGTCAAGGAAATATGAAGTTATTGATGTTATATATTTGTGAGCTGACAGATTGAGCAGTGTGTGTGTGTGTGTGTGGGTCTGTGTGTGTGTTTGTCTGTGTTTCTGCGTGTGTCTGTGTGTGTGTCTGTGTGTGTCTGTGTGTGTGTGTGTGTGTCTGTGTGTGTCTGTGTGTGTGTGTGTCTGTGTGTTGGTACCTGAGCGGAGGGCAGCAGTTGACCAGTGCGATGGTTTTGGACACGTATCCGTCCTCGTTGTCTCCGAACATGCCGCTCTGCATCCCCTCATGAAACATCTCAACCTTACGCTGGAAACTGAGACAAGAGAGTCACAAGCACAAGAATCAGAACCACATCCGTCATCATGGACCTTCACAAGCAGCTGTAACACCTGTTGGTACCTGTAGAGGAAGTCGGCCAGGCCGTTGAGGCTGCACTGAGCCACTCTGGAGCCCAGACTGCTGTTGATGGAGGCGGACCGCTCCAGATCCACCTGCAGCCTCTGAAACAACAGTCAGCAGGATTTATTCTACAGGTGGATTCATATTCCTGTTTCTGTCGCGTTTGGATCCAGATTATTGAGAACAGAGACGCAGCAGCCTCATGTTTCACCACAGACACGTCACATCGTGTTTCATCTTAAACTGTGAAAACTTTACTTTTACAACCAGATATTCACTTTACATCACCTGTAATGTGAAGTTTCACGCTGTAAGATGTTTTTTTACATTATAACAAAAAACAAACGTATAAATAATTAGAACCAAAACGTTTCCTGTTACATCAACAAACTAAACTCACATTACATGAAGTAACGTAACAACGAGAAAGCGTTCATGGTATTAGTGCAAACATCTGTTGTTACTACTTATCTTGTTAAAATGTGATAATTTATTGTTTTAATGTAAAACCAGATACTTTCACAGAACAACAATAAACAATAAAATTATCACTTTTTAATATCAAATGTAACAAGATAAGTAGTTTGTTGTTATAATGTGAGAAGTTTTAAAAACTGGACTGTAACTTATTTTACTGTTTAAAGAACGTAAACAGCAAAACGGTCAAATTAAAGATTCACTGTCAGTCACACTGAGACTGTTTCACAATAAAAGCCAACCAGGAAGAGAAGCATTCTGACTGTTGAGCTTCTGGGAGGCTTTTAATGTGAAACATCTGTACAGGAAGTGTTGAGTAGCTTTAATAAGTGTTCTTCTGTCATTTCAATAAAAAATCATCTCAGTCAACACGACGATGATGCATTCAAGGACAAACTGTCCCTGTGTGAGACTCTTGTTATACTATCTATGACCACTAGAGGGCAGCTGCTGGTTCAATGGACATCACTGATGTTACAGTGTGTGTGTGTGTGTGTGTGTGTGTGTGTGTGTGTGTGTGTGAGGAAGTGTTCGGTGTTGACTTTGGCTGTGGTTGAAGGAAACACTCAGAAAACAATCAGTGTACAAAACACAGAGTTATGCAACACTCTGATTCAATAACCTTTATTTAAACTGACAGGAAACTCATCAGACCATCAGCTGGGACACACACACACACACACACACACACACACACCTGCAGTAACCATGGTAACAGGGAGGGGGGCGGGTCCCTACCTGTATGACGGTCTTGGCCAGAGTAATCTGGTACTCCTCGATGTGCAGCGACTCCATCCACCTCTTCTCCTCCTCGTCCAGGACCTGACTCAGCTCCGTGGTCACTTTAGCCTGCACAGGGAGACGCCGGGGATCAAAACAAACGCACCTCACATTCAACACAAGCAACACAACGTCCTCAGGCATCAGACACGTCCTGTACTGCTTCAGCCAATCAGAAACACGCAGGGCAGGTACTGTGTAGCCTGTAGCATCATGCTAACACGGGTCTGAATCATGACCCGCTTCAGTCACGGATTAGAATTTATCAATGACGTCGTTTTCCCCACGTCATCAACAGGAGTCGTTCTTCAAGAAGGAGACCAGAAACATTTTAAAGACACAACAAAGTGTTCCTCCTTCTGTCTCTGTCCTCTCCTTTGCTGTATTCGTGTGATTTTCTCACCCTGACAGAGTTGAGACAGTCCAGCTCCAGGCGGTCCACGGTCTCCGACGGCAGCAGAGGACTGAGCTCAGAGCGGCTGAACGGACTCGTGATACACACCGTCCCCAGAACGTCTCTGAAACAACACACACACCAAACACCACGTCATGTATTCTCACAGGAAGTCTCTCAGGGGACCCAGAACCTTTAAAGGAACTCAGGAACCGGAGACTAAACCCAGCTCCAGGCGTAGAAGAAGTCCTGGCTCCGTGTTTTCAAGTTGTTCAGGGTTATCTGACATCATGGCTGCTAAAACTTTTGTTTTATAGTTTTTATTACCATTTATCACAACAATCATGTAAAAATCACGCTGAAGACTTTTGGTAAATGACTCGCTGACTGTTATTTGTATGCAACAGCGAGTGAGCGAGAAAGAGAGCGAGAAGCCTCCGTTATATTTCTGTTGTGGAGGTTTATTATGTTGTTCTTCATTCATCGTCATTAACAGCGACGGCCACTGAGAGAAAGCCTTCAGGTCAGTTCATTGATATGTTGCATGCTTTCAGTTTGTCTGGGTTTAACAGTATTTCAGCAGCTCTGCCACTGAGATCATTTACAACACAGTGACAATCCAAAAGATTCAGATCAGTGACTGACGTTATGAAGGCTTCACACCGTCCTGCTTCTTCTCTGACGCACTAACAACACTTTCCAGGCTGCTGTCTGACTGGATCACACCGTCTCTGTCTGTGTACCTGTTGTATATGTTGTGCAGCCAGTCCAGCAGAGAGTAGATGTCGGTGATCTCCAGCTGGTTGTCAGTGATGGCCTGCAGTCGCCGAGCAACCGCCTGGTGGTAACTCTGCACGTACACCTGACAGGTGGAAGGTGGAAGATGAAATGAAGGATAAAGAACTGTGAGCAAACTAATGAGCCTCGTCCCCTCAGCGTCCAGGTGCGTCCTCACCTGGAAGGGCTGGTACTCTTCGGGGTAAATGGACACCACGTTTCTCTTGGCGGCCCCCAGGTCCTCCACCACCCGGGCCCGGAGCCGGTCCAGGTACCGGTCCAGTTCTCCGGCCGTGAACTCTGCTCTCTGAGGCAGAGAGCCGTCCGCCGCCTCCTCCACCGCCTCCTTCCACCTCTGCTTCAGACGACGAGGCCTCGGGCCGCCGGGCGCCGACGTCTCACTGAGGGCCCAGTCTTTATCCACCTGCTCCTCATGCTGCAGCACCTGCACACAGGAAGACCGACAGGTGAGGTCACGGACACCTGAGCCCCAGTAAACTACATTTACTCTCTTTATTTATAGATGTATTTTATTTGCAGTAACACTACTTTGATTTCCCATCCCTGCTGCTCAGCACTCACCTGAACCACTAGGCCCAGGTTCGGCCCGGCCGTCGGGGAGCGCAGAGACTCCCTGACAACAGCCCACAGCTCCTTCTGCAGCTCCTCGTACAGCAGCTCCACGTCCTTCGCCTTCCTCCGCCCGCCGTCTTTCATGCTCGAGCTGCTGGCGTCCTCCAGCTGCGGCGCGGCGCCACGTTCTGCCGCGGCGGACTCGTTACACTCCTGCTCCAGCTCCAGGATGTGAGTGTCGGCCAGGACCAGGTCCCGCTTCTTCACCAGCTGCAGGATTTCCAGGACTGGAAGAAAGCCAATCAACAGTGTCCTTTTTCAGATGATTTTGATGCTAAATATGATTTTCAATCCAGGACTTTTACTTGTAACAGAGTAGTTCTACGGTCTG
Organism: Pagrus pagrus; assembly: GCF_965226575.1. Lineage (NCBI taxonomy): Eukaryota > Metazoa > Chordata > Actinopteri > Spariformes > Sparidae > Pagrus > Pagrus pagrus. The sequence continues at coordinate 1,028,986 of NC_140188.1, read as the reverse complement.
GTTCTTCTCCCACCACTGAACAGAACCTCTGCTGTCATTGTGAAACCTTCAGAGACCTCAGAGGTCAGACTCTCCACAATGAAACTCTTCATTCTGACTGATTAGCATTAACAGCTGCTCATCAAAAGGAAAACTTCAGCACCCACAACACCCACCGCTGAGCCGACAGCGCTCTGGAGGTGGTTCGTTTGATTCGAACATCAAAGCAGCCCTCAGGGGGGCGGAGGGACGGAGGTTCCCACAGAATCGCTGATCCATCCTGGACTTCAGGGAAACAGAGCAGAGCTAAATATTCTGAGCAGCTTTTTACCTCTTTGTTTGGTTGAAAGCTTCAGTGATGAATATATGATGATAAATCCTGAGCTCCATCAGAGCTGACTGATAATATTTAAAGTTTCCTCTGGAGAGTTTCCTCTGCCCTGTCAACTTTATGACTACAGCTTTTTGCCACAACATTTGCAGCAGTGACATTACCGACTGGAAGCCTCTCTCGGTCTGCAGCAGGGTCACTATCTGCTGCCTCAACATAGCAACGCTTGACCACACCTCATTTTGAGTCAACACGTCCGGGGGGCGCACAGGTGAGTGCAAGTACATTATCATCTACATAAGTTAGAGTTGGGTGTGAAAATGACAACAGCTTGTTCTGTGCTGTGATAACATGCAGTGAGTTTACTCTGTGGTCCTCCAGGGACTGCAGGGCTGGTCTGAGGTCAGTGTTTACTGACGCTGTTCAGGGAGGATCCTCTCCAACTGTCAGGGCTGTGATGTCAGCAGATGATGTCACAGCATCAGGCTGAGATCACAGAGCTGTCAGAGGAGTCACGCTCATCCACACCACACAAGTGATCGCTCTCCTCAGTTTGTCATGAACGGTTCTGAAGTTCGAGGAAATTGTGTAAAATTGAGGCCGACAGGAATGTTGTCACTAGTTTGATGGATGAGACACAAACATATCGGCCTGTTTCAGACTAGTATGATTAAAAAGTGTAGTGAATGAGCTGTTAGCGGCTCCTGCTTGTAGTGAACTCATGGACATTCAGACAACTATCACTGGATCACTATGATACTGAAGACAACTTAAAAACGTGAAGATTCTCAGTTCTGCAGTTGGAAGAAGCGTCTTTTGTCTCTGATTTCTAGGTGGATTCTGGGAAGTTATGATGAGTGTTTTTCACATTTGTTTTGAGCTTTTATAGACAAAATGATTCATCATGAAAATGATCAGTAGTTGCAGCCCTGTGCTGTTCACACTCTACTTGCAAACTGCCAACTGGCTGAAAATGTCAGCAAATTATCTTTATTCAAAATGTGCCGAATTAGCTGTGAGCAGCTCCTGCTTGTAGCGAACTCATGGATGTACAGACAACATCACTGGACCACTGTGATTCTGAAGAAAACTGAAAAACATGAAGATTCTCAGGGGAGTTCTGAATGGTCTTTTGTCTCTGATTTCTAAGTGGGTTTATGGATGTTTATTCTGGATGGACATCAGAGACGATGATCTCCTCAGAGAGTGGAAGTCACACTGAATCAGATCAATATGTTTCGAGTCAGATTACAACACATCTGATGAGGTGAAGAAAAACATCATTAAATACAGTTTACAGAAACAGAAATGACGCAGAATATTTAAAGGGGAAATATGACTCAGTTATTCATCTCAGCAGCCAGATAACACACACCGTCACATCGGGAAGTACACACACGCACTTGGACAGGAAGTGATGCCACCTCCTGCTTCAACTGCTGCGTCAGAGGAGAGCTTCTTCAGGGCTACACTTTCAAAATAAAAGCCTTCTGCAGGGCGCGGGACACAGCAGCTATCTGTTTGTGTGTGGGGGTATCAGTGAGAGCGAGTGAGGATGTGAAGCCTCCAGATGTTGCCTTGTTCGTCCACCTCAGTGCCGACAGAGGAAGAGATTCACACACACACACACACACACACACACACACACACACACACACACACACACACACACACATACACTGACAGCCCAGAGGAAGATGATCTCTACAAACAGAACAATGTGAGGGAACATCTCAGCTTTGAACCTATTTCAGTCTTTATGTTTCGTGTTTGTTTCAGCAGTTTAGTTCCTGCAGCAGAGCAGAGGTCAGAGGTCAGAGGTCACAGTATTAAAGCCTGCACATCCTCACAGTTCAGGTTCAGGTTTAAAGCTGCTGTCAGGAAGTGTGTGTTCATCTTCTCTACCTGACCAGCTGAAGCCTCGTCCTCAGCTTGTCCTCAGGGCCTGTTCAGACCTGCTATCAACATCCACCCTGAGTAATCTGATCACAGGTGAACAACACCACCAGACTCCCTTAACAAATGTGGTGATTTTAAGAGTTGTTGAGTTAAAACAAACTTTGTAACGTAGTGAAACTCTGTCTCTGACAGACTCTGACTGATTTGTTCCTTCTTGTAAATTCAGCAAATGTTCTCCATGAACTTCTTTCTGTCTTTGAGCAGAAACATGGAGTCTGTTTGTCCTGTTCCTCACATGAATCGATGCTGACTGATATCTGGTGTCACACTTTAATTATTTCTCATTTGAACTCAACTCTCTTCATAAAACACACTCGGACCTGCGAAACAGAGAGGTCAGTTTTAATAAGACCACAGGGGAGAGGTCGTAACACACACACACACACACACACACACACACACACACACTCACACTCACACTCACACTCAGGGTGTGACCACTGTAAGGTGATTCATCAGCACTTTGAGCACCTTTACACCAGATGACACTGGACACACACACACACACACACACACACACACACACACACACACACACACACACACTCACACACACACACACACACACACACACTCACACACATCATATACATCATGTTGGTGCCCCTCCACTCAGAAACACAGCTCTTATTGTTCAGCTTCAACATTCAGAGGAAATCTGTTCCAGCTGGGTGGATGAAGCCCCGCCCACCTCCACCCAATTCCAAAAACCACAACCAACACCACCAGAACCACCAGAACCATGACTAAGATTCAGGGACTGAGTCGGCTCTGGTTTGGTCTCCACCAAGTCTTGAAAGAAACATCTGGCTGCTCAGCTTCAGTGCCTACAGATGTTTGGCTTCATGTTGATGTGACATCTGAAGTTTCAGTAGTGATGTGGGATAAAGAGTACAATTACTTCTACTGTCCTTCAGTACATGTCTCAGGTATCTGTCCTGTACCTGAGTATCTCTGAGACTTTCCCTCTCTACATCTGAACACAAACATCTGAACTTTCTCCTCCTCACAGCTTCAAACAGCCTCGTTACTTTAGTTTGATGCATTTGAGGTGAATTATGGATTATTGTTATTTGGCGTCATCGCACGCCGCCTTCCCAACATCACCAGACTGATGTCGACCTATCAGAGCACATCACGCACGGCAGACGCAGCGAGACGAGACAAAGACGTAAAAGACGTGAACAGACAGAGAGGGAGGCTGAATGGGGAGAAAAGGCGTGTTAGTGTCTCGTATCTGCAGAGAGTTTCTTATTTTCTCTCCTTGTTGCTGCTCGGGACGCTTTACCAACCCAACATGTGGCTATTTGACGTCCTGGGAATGAGACTCAACTATCAACTATCTTTGTGGTGCGTTCAGGAACAGCTGGGACAAATCCTGCTGACTCTACCTTTAACTTTAATAGTCTTTGAATTATATTAATATGACGTGAGCTTCAGTTAGCTTTGACCACAAATGTCCTTCAGAGGGAGACTTTTTACTCTGATACTCTGAGTACATGTCAGAGCCTGTACTCGATTACTTTTACTGGAGTAAAGAAGACGGTGAACTCTGTGACTCAGTGTGAAACTGAAGAAGCTGCTGAGTCAGGAAATCTCAAATTTTTACCTGCTCGGACACACCTGGAGGAGAGAGAGGCTTTTATATGTACCTTTAAAATACATGACACGTGTGTGTGTGTGTGTGTGTGTGTGTGTGTGTGAACAGTAGTAGTATTGTATGAAGGTAATCGGAGCTCCTCTTCCACATTTTTCTCCCCTCAGCTCTGTGGGTTTCTCCTGCGGGTCGCTGTGGTTCTGATTCTCTGTTGAAGTATTCAGATACTTCACTTCTTCGTCCTCTCATGACAGAATATTTAATATTTAATAAGTGCAGGATTGTCCTGCAGCTTGCACAGCTGGATCAAATTTCCTCTAACATTTCAATCTGTTTTCTCTCCAGAGATTTTCCTTCTTTACTTCTTCAGGATGAATTCTTCACACACACATACATGAACCTTTGGGCAGCATGATGTTATTAACAAGTCTACAGGGATCAGTTCTGACGGCTGTTATGTTTGTGATGCGATTCATGATTCGTGTGAATCATCTTTTTTGTGCAACAATTTTCATTTTCACTGAAAAAACGATGAAATCACGATGATGTGACATCTGTTGGTGTCCGAACCAAACACACGTGTGCCAACATCTGGAGGAAAACATCTGTGGTCAGCTCATTTCAAATTCCCGAACACGACGACTGCGAGTTATTTCTCTCTTCACACTCGAGTGTGTCTGTCAGAGTGAAGCTGCTTGAAAAGTGTCTAATAATAACTGATAATCAGCAGCGTGAAGCGTCGGCTGCGGTCTGTGACAGGAAGTCCTCCAGCAGCTGATATCTGCTCGCTAACAGTTTATGGCCTCTCAGAAGGACGTGCTGATCACTGACGGGTCCTGACAGGCATGAACACGAGCCTCTTATCCACTCTGTGGTTATGTAACCGAACCAACGCTCTTCAACGTGTCGCTGAGCCGACATCACGGGAGTCTGTTCGAGCCTCACAGTCATTTAAAGGTCAGCGGCGCGGTGGACACTTTGTCTTCAGGTCAGGCAGATCTGGTGAGAAGTCAGGACAGCACGCGGCCAATCAGTGATCTTGGGGATAGAAAGGGAAGTCAACATGTGGAGCCCCTCACGCCACCGACTGGTCAACTCGTGTAACAACACAGACATGATGGTCAAAAGTGAACTCACCTGTATGAACAGTACTCGAGTAAAAGTCTTAAAGTATCTGATATTAAATATACTTAAGTATCAAAAAGTAACAGTAATCACATTACTGTCGCCAGCAGAGGCAAAAAAATCACTTATTTTTAAGATAAACTCTAAACTAACACACACACACACACACACACACACACACAGTACACAAACACACACACACAGTACACACACACACACACACACACACACACTGTACACACACACACACACACTGCACACACACACACACACACACACACACACACTGCACACACACACACACACACACACACAGAGGAGAGTTTTCTCTGAACAGAAGCTCCGAGTATTTGATTTCATAACAACGGTTCTGGTCTGGGAGGCGTCTTCACCGCAGAACATCCCGGCTGTGGAACCACATGTTCTGTACAACAAAGAACCGTCTGCACAGTTTCACCACTGGTTCTGGTGCAAAGCTGGACCATTAACAACAGAACAAGTGATTTGTTTGTGGGGCGGGTCGAGCGTCAGCGTGAGTTACAGAACAAGTCGTCTTTCTTTTCCTTCTGTCATTTCAAATACCTGAAGACTTCTCTTCCAAACATGGACTGCAGCAGGTAGTTATGATGCCAGAACCGCTGCATTAAGATTTATTTATTGATGGTGCAGAAATCACGATCATCTCCTGATAATCATCAGGATGTGAAGGAGGATAAAAGGACTTATCTTCACCCACCGTAAAGAGGAGAGAGCGACGCTCCGCTGCATTTCTGCTTATCTGTGAGCTCTGAGCTCTGCAGCTGACATGACACTCAGAATGCATAAAGACAACAATTAGCAGCAGCACAGAGTCAACCTGAGGTCACCTGAACGCCCCACAGGAGGGACGTTACACCTGAACGCACCACAGGATATAATGTGCAGATGTGTTCAGTGTCTGTGTCTCTGCTGTGACTGAAAGTGTTGCAGCTCGTCATCAGAAACTCCTTTTAAAGTTTTACAGTTTCATGGAGCAGCTGTGATCTGATTTCACCTGATTCAGATAAGATCAGTCATGTGCCAGTGATCCAGCACCGTGACCAACCCTGCAGGTCTGTGTGTGTGTGTGTGTGTGTAAATGGTACATAGCAGTGATGCAGGTACAAACAGTAATGACCCAACACACACACACACACACACACACACACACACACACACACACACACACCTGATCTGCTGATACGAGGGTTTAGCAGCACCTGAAAACAAGTCGTTACCTGAACATGGAGACCTTTGAAAACACAAACAGACTCTGAGTGAACCTGTAAGTCGGTCCCAGCAGTCCACAGTTAACTGAAGGTCCAGTGTGTGTGTGTGTGTGTGTGTGTGTGTGTGTGTGTGTGTGTGTGTGTGTGATTACAGTAATAACAGCTCAGTGTGTCACTGATGCAACATGTTCTCTTTAATTTGACATTTTTCAGTGAAGTTTAAGGTTTAACTCTTCTGACAGAAGGTTAATGTGAATATATAATGTTAATATATAATGTGAATATATAATGTTAATATATAATGTTAATGTTGATATATAATGTTAATGTTAATGTTAAAAACCCTCTTCTCCTGCTGGTCTTTGGAGTGGACGGACTGCTACACCAGACTCCATTCAAAAAGCATCTGTTTAAAGGTCGCTTCATGTTTTTCACAGTAAAAGCTGTAGTTACATCATCATAGAGACTCTTTTCTGATTTGCTTTGATCTGCAGACACGATCATCACACATGTCATTTAATCAGTGACATCATTAACTAACCTGTGATGTCACAGATGGACACGTATTGACCAGACAGCCCGATGCCTCAGATGTCTTCTTATACTGTCCTTCATTCTTTGGGGGAGTAACGATAAATCATAATGTTTTCCTATAAAAGCAGGCGTGGTGGTTCTGGTGACAGGAACGTGATGTCGGCTGCTCGCTATACACCCCCGCCAACCAATCAGAGCCAAGGATTGTCAGTGGTGGTTAGTTACAGCCCTCTACACATAAATATATTAATTGTGTCACAGTTTGACACAGTGGGAATTATACAGTAACTGTTTTAACATGTAAACAAGGGTGTGGAGGAACTGAGCGCACACACACACACACACACACACACACACACACACACACACACACACAGTCCAATCATTCATTACAGAACAGCAGGGTAAACAGGGTGCGATAAACAATAGACGCCCTTAAAAAGTTTCCAGTTTCCAGGACCGGCCCAATACTTATGATATCACACACACACACACACACACACACACACACACACACATTCCAGCGTCCTTGTGGAAACTCCTGGAGAATTACAGCATCTCAATGTAACTCAGCTGGACCGAGGTCACCTTCACCAACCTGTCTGTCTGTTCATACCTGCGTCTGTCTCTCTCTCTGTCTCTCTGTCTCCCTGTCTGTCTCCCTGTCTGTCTCTCTCTCTGTCTCCCTGTCTCTCTGTGTCTCTCCCTGTCTGTCCGTCTCATTGTCGGGGGCTAAAATAGCCTGCAGACTGTCTGCAGACGGTGATAACATCAGTCAGGGTGGTATGAAAACAAACGCCTATACGAGAACATGAGAGGACTGAGGGAGCAAATCTGTCCAAGCACAAGAAGCTCAGCGGCGACGTGTCCTGATCCTCTCTGACTCTTTGTCTCAACATAATAAAACACTTTCTCATCTTCACCATCTCGTTTGTGAAGCAGCTCTGATGCAATAAACCAGAAATTCATCCAACAGTTGCATTAGTCCACTTAGATCACAACACTGAATGTGTCACATGATAACTAGGCGTCGTCATGGGTCCAAAATGTCAACCAAGACTGGCCCAGTGAAAACCTTCTAGAACCAAACACAAGAGTTAAACCATCTGAGCCGACCAGAAGAAAACTGGACCTGATCCAGAATGAACCAAACTGGATTTAGTATGATTTGGACCCAGTCCAACATGGATCCAGGGTCGGGTCTCTCACTTACACCTTTTTGAGAACAAAGAACCGCTCACGTCACGGCTGGGGGCGGGGTCACTTTTACCAAGGGCCAATCATTTCATTCGGGCCAAATGAAATGATTGGACGGGCTTATTAGAGACCTGCGACGGGCGAAGGCTCCATATATTTGATTTTGTTTCTCTTTGGTCCTTTGATTTATTGAAAAAGCCTCTTTAATAATTTACCACCCCTCGTTTTAAACATTTCCTCCATCAACCATCAAAGAATCCCGACCAAACTCTAAGTGACAGATTCTGAAGGAAACACATCAGATCGGACTGAGTTTGTACTGGGGAGCTTTGAACTTGTGTAACTGTCTGACAGTAATCAGGGCGTTCAGCAGGAAGCTGTCACAGCTGCCACAGTTCATTTAACATTTAGAAACCCACCTCCTCCCAGCATCCATCTGCAGCCTCTGAGTCTGTTTCCCCACAGAAGAAGTTGTTACCGTCACTCCCCTCTCAGCTCAACTGAGGTTTCCTCTTCCTGAGGTTTTCTCACCTGACAGCGGCTCTCTGGGTTTGACCTCCTCCACCACCTCCTCCTTCACCGGTTGCTCCTCGGGGCCCTGAGACGAGTGGTCGGCCATCGACTCCTTCTTTAGTTTCCCCAGTCCCACCATCTTCATGAAGGACAGGCGGCGGCTGGTGGTGTCGCACTCGCTCTCTGTGCAGTTCAGCTCGCCGTTGGTGATGGACTCCTTACGGGAGCTGAGGCTGTCGCGGTATTTCCCCGCAAACCTGGAGGAGACACGGAGGAAAAGATCATCCCACTAAACAAAGTATCTGCGTCTCACCAAACCTCCACAGCCTCTCTCCAACCCTTCCTCTTCCCGTTCACCTCAACAAACTCCCAGAATCCCTTGTTACCTTAAAAACGTTCCCTGATCTCTCCACCCTGAAAAACTCCCATCGTTCCTCCTCAACAACAAACTGCATCATTTCTTATTTCACCCTGACGAAGACTCAACAGTCTCCTCTGGTCCCTCTTCTTCCACCTTAGCTGGACATCTTTAACCCGTCTTTACCTCAGCAGACTCCCTTCAGAGCTCCTCCTCCCTCTCTTCTTCTTCTGTGACGGTGACGGCGTCCCCTGCAGTGACCCCTGTGGGGAGGGCGTGGCACTTCCTTTGCTCCTCCCCGACATCCTCAGAGTCTTTCCCAGCTTCCCGAGCGTCTTCAGCGGGGACGTGAACTTCAGCGATCCCTTCCCTGAACCTCCTCCTCCACCTCCGTTGCCCTTCTTCCCCTCGTTGGCCTCGTTCTCGTCCTCCTCGTCCTCGAACGGGTTGCGGTCCCTCGGGCCATCCCCGTCCAGCAGCGAGCTACCGGGCGACCAGTGGTTGCCATGGCCGCCGTTGCCGTGGATGCCGTCGTCGTCGTCGTTGTCGAAGGGGTTGTGATGGTGGGGGGTGATGTTGAGGCTCATCCTGCGCAGGATCAAAGCGTTGTCGAGAGTCGGACCGCCGCCTTTCAGGCGCACTGGGAGGTTTTTGAAGATGGGCATGATGGAGCTGGGGGAGGGGGGACGAGGAGGGGGGAACCTGGGGAGGGAGGGGAGAGAGATCAATCAATCAATCAATCAGTCAATCAATCAATCAAAAATATACAGGGCAGAAACTGGCTTATTTCAATAACTTTACTGGTCGTTTTCTACTGGACAGACTGAAGTTTCTGAAGAAAACATAAAAAGACTGGACATATTTTCAAGTCGAGTAGGAACGCCGGATGTATTTTTTCCTCCATTTCTGCCTTTATTTATTTATTTTTATTAATTTTGTTGTTTAAATAAACTCAGTTAATAATAACATTTTTGACCCAACGATTATTGACCACATTGATGAATATGAAAGTTTACTGCTGCTCATTTCCTTCATGCGACTCTCACATCTCTCTGTTCTGCTTACGTTACCATCTGTGATGTTTTATACTTTGTTAATAAAGTATTTTTTAGAGGTATTAGCCTGCTATTAGCGTTGGCTCACTCTTGCTGTTTTTCTGTCACATCTGTCGGCCCGGTTCTACTCAGTCTGACTCGGCCACAGCTGGTGAAGGTGTGTCTTAAACCAGTGACGCTCGCGTCTCGATCTCTGCAGTACGATCGAAGAATTACTGCTAAACAAAGCAGCTCCGCTAGTTCAGCTACAAACATGTTTCATTTCCTATAACTCCTTCACAATAAAAGCCCCCATTATTTAGTCATTTAAAAGCTCTTATTATGAAGCAGCTTCACAGGAAACGTGTTTTCAGCAGCAGTAACTGAACATGAAGCAGCTGACAGTGAACACATGAAACAGTGAAACTCAGCAGATGATTGAAACAAACAGGACGAGAGAAACTAAAGAGGTCCGGTCAGAAGCTGCAGACGTCCTGAGAGCTGAGCACGGACTTTAAAAACCTCTTTCTCAGGTTTCTGCACAGACGTGAGTTCAGTATCGCTGTCAGACGTGTTTGTTACGGTTGGCTGCAGTCGGGAGACGTCACCGTGGCCCGCTTGGAGGCGGGGCGGCCCCGACTCACTGCAGTAAAACTGGTGATGGAAAGACAAATCGGCGCTGCTCGGGCCGGGGAAACGTTAGAGACACACCTGAGGAACACACCTGTTGTATTCAGACCTTGTAAAAGTCTTTGCTGGTGAGGCTCCGCCCCCACTGACAGTCAGTTACACTTTATGACTTCCTGTCAGATAACACAGCTCGGCCCTGAACACACGGAGGCGCCTCGTCTTCCTGTTCGGATGTTCGGTCTCATGAAAGTCCAGAGTTTGACTCTTGGCTTAATCACATATTAAATTCACATGAAGTGTCACTATGGATAATAAAGTTTATTGTATGTTGCCTCTGTGGCGCTCACGCTCCACATGTTTTATCATGTAACCGTGGATCATCAACACAGTGACATCACGATGACATCATCATCCACTGAACCAAACCATCGGTTCATTTAAACTACACAGAAGATCTGCTGATCAGTGATGTGATCAAAGTCTCCACAGGTGTGTCCTGCACACACACACACACACACACACACACACACACACACAGACACACACACAGACACACACACACACACACACACACACACACACACACACACACACACACACACAGAAGGTAAAGTTTAACCAGGGAACAAACACCTCACTTAACGCCATGGCAACAAAACAGGCTCATTTCTGATTGGCTGTCAGTCTCATGTGTTCACCTCAAAAGTACACTGCCGCTTCCGGCTGTTAGCAGTTCGCTCACTCAAGGACATCTTCAAGGACTTCCTCAAGGACCCTTGAAACCTCATCAACACAGCCAGGATCATTGAAGCTGCCCTGGAAACTCTTCTACACTCGTCTGGCTGCTCGTCATGGTGACCTGATTATTCAGCTTCACAGCAGGTGGTCTGTGACTTTGGTCAGTGTGTCAGTGACAGCCGCTCCTCCTCAGGTCAACAGGAAGCTCCGCCCACTTATAAAGCAGCTGATGTCCCATGTTGCCACGGCGATGAGCCATTAAGACATAAAGTGATGAAACATTAACAGACTCAGCTCCGTGTGTCTCTAATCATTCATGGGAAACTAGAAATGTGAAATCAACTCGCAGCTTCACACGAATCTTATCAGGACAGTTTTCACCGAGCAAACACTGACGAGACTTCAACAACCACTCGTCTGATATCGTCTGAATGATTTATATGAAGCTCCAGAGGAGGCAGAAACATGTTTGTAACGCTTAAAACACATAAAAACTGCAATTTCTAAGTTAACAGAACTCATCATTGTGCATTCGGAACCAGCAGATCCACAGAGGAGGCCATATCCACTGCCCTGCACTCAGTCTCCACACACCCGACAGTAAGAACAGCTACACCAGGGTCCAGTCTGTTGCCTTCAGCTCACCTTTCAACACAATCAACCGTCCACCATAAGAAACTGTTTTGTCTTGTGTAGCGTGACGGGCCAGAGCTCACATCTGGTTGTACAACCCTGCGATGTAAAGTTGTTATTAAATAAACCATGAACTTTGAAAAGAGCGACAGTCGGACTTCAAACTGTGGAAAATAAAGAAGAAAACACAACTGATTGATAAATAATGTGATTATATCTGTTTGCAAATAAATGCTCTAATTCTCAATTCTATTAGAAATCAGAGACGGAAGACCATTCAGAACTCCCCTAAGAATCTTCATGTTTTTACATTTTCTACAATATCAAAGTAATCCAGCGATAGTTGTCTGCACATCTATGAGTTCACTGCAAACATGAGCTGCTAGCAGCTGATTCGGCACAATTTTAACAGAGATTATTTGCTGACATTTTCGGCCAGCTAGCAGCTAGCAGCTAGCCACAACATGTCTGCATGCACAGGTTCACTGCTAACAGGAAGTCTGTAGCCTTCAGCTAACTTACTGAATCCGTGGCAACATTATACTTTTTATACTGTTTACATCCCCAAAAGCATCATGGGAGCTAAATCCATTAATATGAATATTTCTCATTCTGCGTTATCAATAGTTCTTGACATCACTGAAGCTCAGGTTGTCAGCTTGTTGTGAAAGTGGCAGACAAATCATTTAAAACTGAATTTTCTCGTGTTAGCAGACTTTTAAAAGTTGAGGTGATCACAGGTGGATTGTGATGATTGTGTGATGATTCATGTATTAATGTGAGGAAGTTGTGTCAGGGACGAGACGCAAACTGACGCTACTAAATGTCACTGTTTCCACTGCAACGACAAAAAAACACAACTATTGTCACAACGTGCTGCCCCCCAGTGGACAGACAGCACAGGCCACAGGCACAGTGTGTGTGTGTGTGTGTGTGTGTGTGTGTGTGTGCGTGTGTGAGCGGATGTTGTTCATGGTTTTGCAGTCTCACCAGCTCAGGACACACTGCCAGAAATAGACACACACACACACACACACACACACACACACACACACACACACTATAAGAGTGAACATAAAGGAAAGTCCTGCACACACACACACACACACACATATGACCACTGAGGAAGCCACACACACACACACACACACACACACACTGGGGCACAGCGTGGCGTGGCAGTGGGAAGTGATTCAGCGGTGTTGCTTCCAGAAATACCCAGCAGCCCCGGCGGCGCTCACACACAACCTGTTTTCTTCAAGAGGGTCGCAGGGCATCGCGGAAGCTGCTGGAACAAACAATGGGAGCGGAAAGGACAGCGATATGTGACGGACAGAGGACGGGACTCCTGGGTCCTGCTGGTCAGCGCCGGGCGTGGTCCGCTTCACAACCAGCAGAACACCAGAACCACAACATCAGAACATCAGAAGCAGCTCTACAGACCAGCTGAAGCCTACAAATACTGAACAGAGGGTTTCACACACTCGGCACCGGATTCTTATATTTGCGTCCAAAATCTGACTCCGTCCTGAAGTCGTAACTCTGAACACAGACATGAAACACATTCTTAGATTCATGCTGACTTACTCTCCCCGAGAACATCATGATCTCTGCAAATGAAATCCAACACATCCTCTCAGAAATCAGAGACAAAGACCATCCAGAACTCCCCTGAGAATCTTCATGTTTCATCGTTTCTTCAGTACCAAAGTAATCGAGTGATCGTTGTCAGTACGTCCATGAGTTGCTGCTAACAAGCTAACAGCTTTAAACGGAAACTATAACAAATATACTTCTACACAATGAAAAACGGACCCTGAGGTTGTCGCCTTCAGCTGACTAACTGAATCCGTGGCAACATTGTTCTTCCTGTTTTCACCCCGAAAGCATCACGAGAACTGAATCCATTAATATGAATATTTCTCATTCTGCGTGCTGCAGGTCGTGTGCAATTCATTCAAGTCAGTCAGTTCTTTGGTCACTTGTTACAGACGACAGAGGTATAAAAACGAGGTGATCACAAGATGACTGACAGTGAGACAGACGTCAAAGAAAAGTCTCTCCTTCGTCTTTTAATTATGAATTATTAATGTTTAAAAGTTCAATTATTTTGACTTTGACTCTTATTAAACGATGACGAGGGGCTGAAAGCTTCGTTTAATCCAGTCACAAGCCAAAAAAGTTCAACAACCACTGAAACTGAACCAAATCTGAGGGACAAAGCACAAAACAGCTTTCTGTCACGTCTGATCTGAAAAGACGTTGATCGAATCCTCAACGTGCAGTCGAGTCGGCTGAAGAGCTTCACAGCAAAACTTTCAAAAAGCAACAAGTTTACTTTTTCTTTGGGTGAACTGCTCCTTTAAAAAGCAGTGTGTGTGTGTGTGTGTGTGTGTGTGTGTGTGTGTGTGTGTGTGTCTCATGTGGACACGTTCAACATGACATTTATCCGTCATGTGAAGGTCGCGACTTCTAAACGTCACGAAACACAAACAGGAAGAGAAGCCGATATCCAATCAGAGGGCTCGGCCTCGACCTCCACGCGGCTGCTCAGCGAGCGTTTCATGACTGATGGCTGCAGATAATCAGCTGATGGATGAGCTGAGGGAAACAGTGAGGACAGTCAGTCGGCCCAAAAATAAAAACAGGAATCATTTTTAATAAAGTCTGACAGCTGATCGACGACCTGCTGCTCCGCTTTATCTTTGTTTCCTGCAGCTGCTGACGAACGACACGTTTCTATACGTTATAAAACTGAAGAGTTCACTCAGGACGCCTGTGATGTACCTAATGTAACTGAGTACATTTACTCAAGTACAGTTCTGAGGTACTTGTACTTTACTTTTCTTCCATTTTCTGGTTATACTTTTACTCCACTACATTTATTTGACAACATAAGTAACTAGTTACTTTTCAGATTACATGCTGCATCTGAGCCAAAGTGGCTCAATTTTAAGGGACAGGGTTATTTTTTTTTACATTTATTGCCTGTAAATTAATTGTGATACTTCAGTACATTTAATATCAGATACTTTAAGACTTGTACTCGAGTCGTACGTTCGATCAAAAGAGCTTTTCTGGATTTAAATGTACTTTAGTAAAAAACAGTACAAGTAAAGTCAAACTGAACGTGTTTAAAAATGTTCTTCTGTGGCTCTGCAGGATGTAATCTGTAAAGTAACCAACTAACATAATCAAATAAATGTAATTGATTACATTCCATCATTGCTTTTGATACTTAAGTACAACAACACTCAAACTCACCAAAACTAAAACAAGGTGGACTGACTGCTGTGATCTGGCATCAGCAGGAGCTGCCATCTCAACGTCTGACTCATGCACACACACACACACACACACACACACACACACACACACACACACACACACAGTGTTGTGTGTACACAGTGTGCTGGTGAATGGTTGGAATGATAAGCGACAGTTTGATGTAGAAACACGTCTGCTGTGTTTCAGACGGACAGAGGACGTCAGTGTGTCTGCAGCTGCGGTCACTGATCAGCTGACTCAGACCTTCTGCTCCCATCGATCACAGGACGTCACTGTCAGGCCCGGCAGTCTGACCCAATACCAGACATATTTCAACCCACTGTACATCCACATTTTTCTTTGGATCTGCATCAGATCGTTCTCACTCGTCCACTTAAAAATGCCTGACTTGATTATTCTCTGAGAAATATGTCACATAAATATCTAAAGCACCCGAACTGAGTAAATCTCCTGGATCTGGTCCTTTACAAGGATCAGCACCAGAAGCTCATGGGCCTGTTCTGGGCCGAGACTCATCGTCCATCTGAGTTTGGTGGAAATCTGTTCAGTAGTTTCTGTGTAATCCTGCTGACAAACCAACAAAACAACAAACCAACAAAACAACAAAACAACAACAAACCAACAAACCAACAAAACAACAAACCAACCAACCAACAAAACAACCAACCAACAAAACAACAAACCAACAAAACAACAAACCAACAAAACAACAAAACAACAAACCAACAACAAACCAACAAACCAACAAAACAACAAACCAACAACAAACCAACAAACCAACAAAACAACAAACCAACAAAACAACAAACCAACAAACCAACAAAACAACAAACCAACAAAACAACAAAACAACAAACCAACAACAAACCAACAAACCAACAAAACAACAAAACAACAACAAACCAACAAACCAACAAAACAACAAACCAACCAACCAACAAAACAACCAACCAACAAAACAACAAACCAACAAAACAACAAACCAACAAAACAACAAAACAACAACAAACCAACAAACCAACAAAACAACAAACCAACAACAAACCAACAAACCAACAAAACAACAAACCAACAAAACAACAAACCAACAAACCAACAAAACAACAAACCAACAAAACAACAAAACAACAAACCTACAAAACAACAAACCAACAAAACAACAAACCAACAAACCAACAAAACAACCAACCAACAGACTCAGGTGAAAACGCGACTCCACTGGAGGTCATAACTTTCAGACTAACAGGGTTTTGTTGTCGCTGACGATTAAAATCAGTTTTCTAAAACAGTTTTCCCATAATGCATCTGTGTCTTTCTTCAGAGCCTTCCTGCCACACAAACAGCCACGTTTTGATTCAAAGACAGATTTCAGGAACAAAACTGAGGCAGTGAGCCGAACACAGATCAGCTGGAACTATTTCTCAGCGTATCCATCCGCCCAACACGTTAGCCTGTAGACTCAGCACAGACTGAGACACGATGGCACAGACCCACAATCCTCGGAGGCAGAAACGTTACCAAATGTTCAACTTCAACTTAATCCTGTGAGGCAAGAAGCAGGAAGCAGAGAGATCCTTCAGCTTATCAAAATAAAAGCAGATGTGAAAAATTAAAGCCCGGAGGCCAAACTCAGCTGCTGCATCATCACTCATGAAGAAACAACTCAACGACCTCATCACACAAAACCCAATAACAACACAGCAGGATTTCAAAATAAGAGCACAACACGGACACACACAACAGATCTGTTTCTGTTAATATTCATATCTCAGTTTGTGTTTAATTATTGTATTCTTCTTGTTTCAACTTTAAAGGAGCAGTCTGTAGTTTTAAAGAAGAAATTCAAAGTCAGAATTTTAATATTTACAATATTAATGAGGTAATAATACAAACTGTCTCCATCAGTGAATGAACGAGCTGCTCTCAGAGGAAAATCAGGTCCCAGAACACTGTCTGAAGCTAGAAAGGTGGCAGGGTCCGCCACATATAAACAAAGTAAAACAGTATAAATTGTGTTGTCCTTTAAGGTCAGTTTGTTTATTTAGTTTATTCAGCAGCCAATGAGGATCTTTCTCTGCTCATTAACATTTCTTCAGCAGAACTACAGACTGCTCCTTTAAACACTTCAATCAGCAGTACCTGTTGAACCCCGGTATAGATAAAATACCTCAGTTTGCTCGTTCTGTTCACAGTTAGCAGTTCTGGTGGCGACACGATCACTTCACTCATGTGTTTGTTTCTCTTTACACTCTTTTATTATTTGTGTCATTATACGTTTGCTTTAATGTGTCGTATGAGCTGCTGGACGTCTACGTCTCCCTCAGGATCAATAAAGTATCATCTATACATCTGTAATTTTATGAAACAGCTGCATTTCTCCTGCAGGTTTTTAGGTTTTTAACTCAAAGTCGCATCAACAGTTTAACACAATAAACCACCCGAGAGGTCGGACTGAGTGTTTGAACACCATCAGAGTAGATGATTGATGCGAGTCGAGCCGCTCTGATAAAAAGAACTTTAATGGCTCCAAAGTCCCATCAGCCACCTCTCTGTGATGTCATCACTCAGTGGAGCCGATCACTGATTATTGATTATCTGTTTTACATGGTCACCAGGATCAGGACGAGGGAGCGGCTGATAATGATAATAATGATAATAATAATGATAATAATGATAATAATAATGATAAGTGTGCCTGCAGGCAGAGTCAGGTGGAGAGAGAGGAGTGATGAGGCAGAAGGACAGAAACTAATCCAGCTATCAGATACCAGAGTGAGGTCACAGTTACCCACGCTGCATCTGTCTTTCATTAAGGAAAAACTGTCGACTCAGCACCGTGGTGAGAGAAAACAGCTGTTAGAGAAAAATGTAATATTATCTTTTCCCTGCTCGGAGGAATGTTGAGTGGACGCTTCACTGCAGCTGGGACAGCAGAGAGGTCACAGGACCGAGACAAAGAGCAAGAATTCAGCCGGAGAGGAGAAGTTCTGCAGACCCGAAGACGAAGAACATGTGGACCCACTCACAGCTGATTAATGAAGCTGCACACTAATGCCTAAGAACTGTTCTGTTGTGTTCTGGGAAGATGTTGGAACAATTTTCATATTCAGTTTCAATGTATTAAAATTGTGTCTATAAAATGTCAGAAAATGACGAAATGTTCCTGTTAGATGTCAACAAACAGTCTGGAATATTTATTTTAATGTGAGGCAACGAAAAAGATCAACTGTTGGAGCTGACTGATGACACGCTGTTATTTATTTAATAATTAAACATGTCAGCTTATAATCAATAACCTCAAACAGTCAGAGCTGCAGACGTCATGTCCTCTGCATCTTATAATGAAACTGAACCAGGTGAGTTTAAATTCTGCACAAAACAGTCGATCCCCAAAAGCCCAGAAACAATCAGAAACAATCAGAAACAATCAGAAAATAAAACCATGTTTACAGCTGGTTCCTGTAGATAATTGATCCCTTCATCACTGCTTTAAATCATATTAAGGCTGAAAGTGATGTATTATTAGGGGGCGTGGCCTCTTTGAACTGTCACTGATCTTCACCTCTCAGTTTTTGATACAAATGTCAGTCACATAATCTGTCTGTGCTGTTAACTGGACTGACAGACGGGAGGTGAGGGACAGACGCCGGTGTTGCAGTTTAACAAGCGTCAGCAGACAGCAGCTGGAGCCGGCCGAGTCGAGGACAGTTTGTTTTTTTACACTTTTGGGATTAAAAAGTGGATTTTTCTTCACTGTCACGTCTCCACTGGTCGTTAGCAACGAGCTGCAGGGGAGCGGAAGTCTACAGCAATGATCTGTAATTGCTTATCTGACGGCCGGATGGAGGGAAACCTTCTTTACTTCATGAGCGTACAGAGAAATTAAAGACAGGAAGGAGAAGAGAAAGAAACAGAGTCTCTGGTGAGTGCTGACTTCAGTCAGAGGGAAGCCTGGTCGACCACATGCTCCAGGACAATCAGCTTATTTTGTTTATTTCCGTCATTTTGAATGTGACACTTCTAATCCCCTAAGTGACTCATCAATCAATCAATCAATCAATCAATCAATCAATCAATCAGGCAGGTCTAAAACAAACTGCCTTTACCAGGAAGAAACCTGGAACAGAACCGGATGCTGAATATGGAGTTCAGCCCAAAGACCAGCTGGTGTTTCTCGCTGTCTTCAGTCTGTTTGGGTTTAACTCTTCACACTGATAGCTTGTTAGCTTTAGCTTTAGCTCCACCTCTGTGCATTGTTGTAGCTGGAGTCAGTGAATGAATCTAAGCAGTTTGTTCAGTACTGCAGTGTGTTTTGGGGACTCTGGGAGAACCGGAGGTCTCGTGTCTTCGGTCTGTTCAGGACGATCTGCTGCAACACATCTGATGACTTCAACGACATCAGAGCTGAACACAAACACCTGAAGCTGCATCATCAGCAGCTTCACCTGCAGAGTCGCTGAACAGGTTTTTAATAAATCTGAGTTTTATATTTCATCAGTTCACAGAAACATATAAAACTACTTCCTGTTCAACAGCTTACATACTTCTACTCTGGTGACGTTTTCAAGTACTGTCAGAGTGTGTGTGAGTACAGGTACTGCAGTACAGGTCCGGCTGTGTCTGAAGGCTGCCGGGCTCATAAAGTGGATCAGGGTGTGACCGTCTGTTATTTCCATCATGACTCTGTTTTATTACCTCTGATGATCAGTAACTCTTCAACTGACCGACGTCTGAGTGTGTGAGTGTGTGTATGTGTGTGTGTGTGTGTGTTTCTTTCTCTCTTTGTGTCATTTCAAGTTTTGTAAAAACACTTCAGAGGTCAAAGACAAGAAAAGAAACTGAACTTTTGTTCATCGTTCAACAGGAAGTGGAACAGAGTCAGTTCATGGTTCTCTGATTAATTAACTTTATAACATACATCATGTTTCAGTCTGAGTGAGGAGGAGGAAGGAGAAGGAGAAGAAGAAGAAGAAGGAGAAGGAGAAGAAGAAGAAGGAGAAGAAGAAGAAGGAGAAGAAGGAGGAGAAGAAGAAGAAGAAGGAGGAGAAGAAGAAGGAGGAGAAGAAGAAGGAGGAGGAGAAGAAGAAGAAGGAGGAGAAGAAGAAGGAGGAGAAGAAGAAGAGTGATGAGGAGTTGTGTGTTTATTAGAATATTAAATCTCATATTTTCTCTGACGTCTTGTTGTGACATTAACACAGTTGTTGCTTCGTGTTAATTAAAGTTGTGAACAAATAAAATGAAAGTGACGACTCAGCATCTTTCAGCTGCTGTTCAGACTCGATGTAAATCTTCGGCGACGTCTTTAACGGACAGTCGGCTGCTTCAACACTCGCTACTGATGAATCATTGATAACGAATATATGAAGCATGATGGAGGTCAGTTACCTGTTCACCAGCAGGTCAGGAGCCCAGCGACTACGTCAGATCTCAACTGCAGAGCTCCATCAGCTGTTCACTCAATAAAACTACTTCCTGATGTTTTTCTACATGAATACATTTTAATCTGTTACAGTTTTAACGCTGATTCATCGATTAACATCTCAGTTCGGACTTATTATGGATTATTAAAGAGAACGAGCGTCAGACGTATTGATGACGACAGTAATAATCTCTGTTCTCCTGGTGACGTCAGAATGAACGGAGTCGTCCTGCTGCAGCCTGTAACACTCTCAAAGTGAAGTGGTCGAATGCTAACGTTAGCTGTTATCTTACAGAAGCTAACGGGTAATAAAACGTTGTTTTACTGTCGAATACGTCCCAGTGTCTTTCTACAGATTCACCGTCTTTGTCTTTTAGGGTGCTGATCGATCAGAAGCTGTGAAACCACGACGACTGCTCAGTTTTCTCTGAGCCTCCCGCCGGAGAGAGACGTCAGAGGAAAATGGCCGCCGTTTGAATATGATCAATGAAGAACAACGAGAGCAGAACCACGACATGGAGGACCGGTCCGATTATATACACTGATTTGGACACTGAACCAAAACCAGGAGCTGAAAGAGGCTAAAAGTCTCTGCAGAGAAGGAAACGTTCAGTTAATATGAAGAAACACTCAGTTCAGGCCCGACTCGTCAGCCTGACTCTGGACCAGAACCAACTCTCCCTGCTCTTTATTCATGGGACAACACTCTCAGTTAATCAGTGACATTTCCTGCTGCCTCAAACGCACCGTGTGCCTCCACTGAGCAGCAGCATCAGAGACAAACTGCAGAGTCAGCGATCCTGAAGCCTCCAAGCAGCTTCAGAGACACGACGAGCTGATGAGTCACATTCACACCGACACAGCTGACCTCTGACCTTCAGACCTGCAGGTCAGACTGTCTCAAACACGAGGAAACTAAAGCTCTACATGAGCAACACACTTCAACACACTTTAACACACTTTAACACACTTCAACACACTTTAACACACTTTAACACACTTTAACACACTTTAACACACTTCAACACACTTTAACACACTTTAACTGCAGCAAGGAGCAAGAAAATCTGAAACATACTTTGAGTTTTTATCAGTTTTCATGCAAAATTCACCAAAAAGTCAGTTTCAGCTCCTCAAGTGTGACTTTTCATTGTTCACACGTTCCTGAGTTTAGTTCAGACATTTTGTGTCTCTGCGCTTCAGAACAGTTACAAGAGAATAATCCAGATTAAGACACTTCACCTGAACACATCATCCACAGACATGATCCAGACTCACGTCTTCTGCAGATTAAACGAGTTAATGAACAGTTTCCCCATCATCATCATCATCATCATCATCATCATCACCGTCATCATCATCAGTACTCACAGCTGGGACTCATGGTGGCTGATCAGCGGCTCAAACTGTCATCAGAAGCCGACTGAGGCGTCACAAGCGGCGGACACACGGTGAGGTGTTCACGGAGAGACGCGGAGCTCCGGCTGCTGCTTCACTGACCGGCGGAGACCTGAGTGTCCGCCTGTCTGCGCCTGCACGGTCCCTACTGTCCGCCTGCACGGTCCCTACTGTCCGCCTGTCTGCTCCTGACTGTCCGCCTGCACGGTCCCTACTGTCCGCCTGCACGGTCCCTACTGTCCGCCTGTCTGCTCCGGACTGTCCGCCTGTCTGCTCCTGACTGTCCGCCTGTACGGTCCCTACTGTCCGCCTGTCTGCTCCTGACTGTCCGCCTGCACGGTCCCTACTGTCCGCCTGTCTGCTCCGGACTGTCCGCCTGTCTGCTCCTGACTGTCCGCCTGCACGGTCCCTACTGTCCGCCTGCACGGTCCCTACTGTCCGCCTGTCTGCTCCGGACTGTCCGCCTGTCTGCTCCTGACTGTCCGCCTGCACGGTCCCTACTGTCCGCCTGTCTGCTCCGGACTGTCCGCCTGTCTGCTCCTGACTGTCCGCCTGTACGGTCCCTACTGTCCGCCTGTCTGCTCCTGACTGTCCGCCTGTCTGCTCCGGACTGCAGCCTTCAGGCAAACCGCAGGGGGAAAATGCCCAATATGATGCGTTCAGGTGCGGTCGGAAATGTCGAAATCATTATAGGAGTGTCGCAACGACAAGTTAAAGTGATTTTTTATTTTTATTTATGCGAGCTCAGCTGCAAGTTTCCCTTGTTTTACATTTTCATAACTTGTTGAAATGAAACCTATTGCTAAAAAGGAACCAAAACACGTCCATCTTCCTTTTTAAAAACCTTTTGTAACTTTTATTCAGCAGCAGCAGTTTGAGCCGTCACAGTCTGCTGTTAACTCTTAAAGGCACAGCACAACAACTAGTTTGAAAACATTACTTTGGCTCAACACACGTCTTCAGTTGTTTATGCTGCTCCGACACTTAAAGGAACAGTTCACCAAAAAAAAATTTAAATGCAGTTTTGTAGTCCACAAAACATTTCTGGAGCTTCACAGCAAAACAGCATTGCAAAAAAAAAAAATACTCCAAAACTCCATTAAAACTTTGCCGAATCAGCTGTCAGCACTTCCTGTTAGCAGTGAACCTGTGGATGTACAGACAACGATCACTGGATCACTGCGATACTGAAGGAAACTTAAAAACATGATGTTTCTAAGGCAAGTTCTGCACCTGTGAGGAGCGCCTGTTTTAAGGATTTCTGCGCAGATTTATGGAGTAAAAAAAACAACCAGAGAAACATCAGATGTCTCCACACAGCTCGTCTGCTGTGATCACAGTCTGCAGACGCTCCGAGATGAGACTGATCTGAGGAGATGTCATTTAAACCCTCAACATGCGGTCGCTAACGCTTTTAGCTTAGCAGCTACAGTGAAGATTTAAAAAGGGTAAATAACGTCTTTTCACATCAGATCAAATGTATCGACTGAACAACTGTAGATTCATTCTGAGATCAATTAAACCACATCTGCTGTTTCAAACAGCCTCTTATCATATGTGAACGTTTACGTGCTGCAGGCCTCATTTTATATATGAGAGAGTTTTATGGTAACAACAGAACAAAGAGGGTCTCTTCTGGTCCCTCCTGGTCCCTCCTGGTCTCTTCTGGTCCCTCCTGGTCGCTTCTGGTCCCTCCTGGTCCCTCCTGGTCTCTTCTGGTCCTGGTCTGGTTAAAGGCTCAGCCTCACTCTGTGTTTCAATGTCAAACTACTTCCTGTTACTTTTCCTTTTTTATAATCTGCCTCAGAATCGTTTCCCTGAGCAGAAAAAAAATCCCTTTTCATTCACCAAGGACATTATTACAAAGTGTGTGTGTGTGTGTGTGTGTGTGTGTGTGTGTGTGTGACTACATTCCTGTGGCTGGGAGTCATCGGTCAGTCAGCTAGTAAACACACACCTCACAAAAGAGCTGACACAACACTCATTAACTCTTTTGACTGCTTTCAACACAGGTCACACACACACACACACACACACACACACAAGCACACGCACACACACACACGCACACACACACGCACGCACGCACGCACGCACGCACGCACGCACGCACACACACACACACACACACACACACACACACACACACACCCCTTCACCTCCCTGCTGATGATTTTCACAGATAATCAAACTGAACAACACGCAGACATCAGGTTCAGCAGGATGACATCAGCTTTTTGTGGTGTTCTGTCGTCATGGTTACAGCAGTCATCACCTGGTCGGGGCACCTGAACACAGGAAGAGTCATCATATTCCCCGGTCACCATCCACAGGTAAAGGTGCGTTCACACCGGACCTTTTATTTTTGTCGCTGTCGCTCATGTCGCTCCAAAAAAATCGCTCGGTTGCTCAGCTGCAGTCGCTCGTCGGCACAATTCAACAGATCGCTCTGATAACGTCATTCAAGCGATTCCAGTGAATTTCACGTCGCTCGGAGGTGCTCATTTCTTCCCGTTTTCAACGGTATACGCGGCTGACAACGGCCCAGTTTGACGAGCTGTTGGCGAGAATCGGAGGCAGGAATTGCCCGGTTGGACACCAACTACAGGCGCTCCATCCCAGCTGAGGAGCACCTGGCCATTTGTCTCCGGTGTGTGTGTGGGTGTGTTTGTGTGTGTCAACGTAAAGCCGGCTTTGCTCTTCCGGACCGGTGGAGTTGTATTACGTTTACATGGTTTCAGTAGTTGTCATAATTAGGCCTACATATAGATTACGGCAGCCAGTCAGCGCTGAGCGACAAGCGACTGACGGCCAGAGAGTTGGGGTTTCTCAACTCGAGCGACAGAGCGTTTTTTCGCTCCGTCGCTCGGACGCTGTCGCTCAGAGCCCCAGCGACATTTCGCCTGAGCGATTAACCGCTCAGTCGCTCGTTTGCATTAACTTAATATGTAAACTTGTCGCCAGCGACAAAAATAAAAGGTCCGGTGTGAACGCACCTTTACGAGGGAACAACTGGAGCCGCCGCTCAAAGCAGAAGCCGCTGATGACGCGGGAGACGGACACGAGGTGAAACAAGATGGCGTTCAGTGGATGGAGAGCGCTCCGGTGTCGTGTCAGAATCTGTTCCCCTGTTGATCCGTGTTTCCTCTCACCATCATGCTGTCTACAAAACCTGCCGACCGACCGCTCACATCACAGTTTCTACATCACACTGAGGTCGTCACGTTTTTATCCATGAAATGAAAAAGAGATGACAGCCACTGTTTTATCATCAGAACGTGTGTGAGGGCGTGTTGTCATCTCCGTGGTGATGAACCCTCCAGCTGATCGTTCAGCATCAACACATCTGGAGATACGTGGTTTTCACTGGACAGGAAGGTAATCTGGACAGTAACTAGTAACTAAAGCTACCTGTCTGTTTAAGTTACAAACATGGACGACTCGTCTCGTCGTCCTGAGCTGTAAGAAGCCGCTAAGAGACCAAACAGTGAGAAAAGACAACATTCCCAACATGGCCGCCTGTTTGTCTCCAACACAGACTGAGTGAGTGTGACATCTGATATCGCTCTCTCTCCACAATCTGTCGCTGCTTCTGTCAGATAACTGCACACACACACACACACGCACACACACACACACACACACACACACACACACACACACACAGCTCTAAATGACTGATGGTCCAACAGAACCTCTCAGGGTCGTCCTTCTTCTTCTTCACCCTGAACCTCTCTGACTGTTTCCTGTCAGGTTTCCTCTTAAATCTAACTGACCAACATGTTGTTATTTTTATTTTCAGCCTGATGAAGGTGAACAAATTAAAAAATATGGGTTAAAAGAAGCTTATTACAACTTATATTTACGCTTCATGTCAGGCGGCGACCTCTGGTGGCTGTATTAAATATTACAGCAGCAAAGAAGGAAGTGAGGTGAAGAGTTCGTACAGAGACGAGGACGGAGGCGACCTGAGACGCGTTCAGGTCCAGAGTGAGACCTGAGACGCGTTCAGGTCCAGAGTGAAACCTGAGACGCGTTCAGGTCCAGAGTGAGACCTGAGACGCGTTCAGGTCCAGAGTGAGACCTGAGGTCATGGATGAGTCAGTCTGAAGCTGCGTCACGTACGCAGGTTTGTTCCTGACCCTGAACCAGCCTGTGACGCTGACGATCGGCTCACTCAGTCGTTCAGTGATGACGACGTGTTAGTGATCAAACATCAGATCAGCTGATCGATCTGATGAACAAACTGCAGCTTCGTGACGACTGAGAACTAATGAGAGAGAATAACCAGTGTTTTCTCCACAGTCATGAAATAAAGAGACGGCAGCAGCAGCTTCTGAGAGAGTACGGCAACACCACTGAGACAAAACACACAGCTGCTGTGTACAGGTGTGTGTACAGGTGTGTGTACAGGTTGTGTACAGGTGTGTGTACAGGTGTGTGTACAGGTTGTGTACAGGTGTGTGTGCTGACTGTAGCATCTTTAGATCAATATATTGAGGAGTCGTCCTCGTCTTTACTCGTATCTGTAACGGATCCTGAAGTTTTTTGTACCAAAGAGAAAATTGTACATAAATGAAAACAGACTGAAACATTTCGTTAAGATTTAAAATAAAATCTCTGAACTGATTTCAGAACAACCTGCTGCTCTGAAACATGATGACTTGGTTCTTTGATTTCTGTTGAAGTCGTTGACTTTGGGTTGTGTTCACAGAAAGTTCTGACTCAGCAGATTCATGAAGTGTTTCTGGTGCTGTCGGGTCAGCGGGTCACAGAACGAGAAGTGATGGATTTATTCTGCTGCTGTCGCTGGTTTCATGTTCAGCTGCTCTGAGTTCAGAAATGAAACAAAGATCATAACTCTTATTTTAAACTCTGCTGACGGAGCAGATTTACTCTGATTACTCAATGTACTTCTTTACTTTCAGCTGTCAGTCTGTCGGCTCACGAGTCCAGTTTGTCTTTGTTGTTTTGTGATAAATGAAAGAAAAGCAGATTAAAGCTTGAATCTCTTTTAGTTTCCTTCATTGATTCTTTGTGACGTTAAAGCAGCTTCACTACAAACACAGCTGAGCTTTTTCCCTTTCTACAAAATATTAACTGAAAAATTAAAATATTGACCAGAAAATTAAATAACTCTGTCAGAAGCACGTGCACGACTACGTCCGCATCTTCCACATTGTCCACAATAAATAATTAGAACATAAATAAATATGCTACGCTAACAGAGGCAACCAAACACAGCTGTCCGAAATATTCGTTATAAGCAAAATCATAAGTTAACTTCACAAACGAAAGTTTCACTATATTTCTGTGTGAGGTTTGTCCAGCTGGTGCAGTGACATCGCTCACATCAGGTAGTGACGCCGCCGACATTCACCAAGACGACGGAGCAGCGTGAAGCCTGAGAGTCGACGCTCAGGGCAAAATGATGAGCGAGACGTAATCACTTCCTGTATGTAAAGAAATACAGTAAAGACAGACTGGATGTTGTCGTCCTGGAACAGGAAGTGAGCTCTGACTGCATCGATTACATCATAATGACTTCCTCCCAGCATGCACTGGGGCTCCTCACTTCACAGTAACTCAACAGAAAATGAAGGTTCGGCCTGAGAACACACACACACACACACACACACACACACACACACACACACTTCTTGTTCAGTATAGAGAGAGGCCTGTTTAGCCTAGCTTAGCATAAAGACTGGAAGCAGGGGGAAACTGTTAGCCTAGCTCCATCAACACCTCCTTCAGCGCCGCCTGAACGATGAGCTGCTGGAAACGTTTTAACGAGCCTGACGTTGAACACGAGGAGGCGACGCAGCAGACGAGGAGGAAACCAACGAGCTCAGTGAGGCTGAAGAACGATTCATCACCAACATGAGATTAAAAGTTTAAAGAGTTTAAAGTTACGTCTGAAGGAAGTTGACTTCATGTCTTCCTGTGATTTCTCAGTGTAGATGAAGCTGAACTGCAGACGATCATAAAAACATGTTTAACGTCAGATTATCATGTTTGTCTTTCATCTCTGAAGCAGACGGACGATTCTGAACTTCTGTTACTGTTAAAGGTCCAGTGTGGAGGACGAAGCCTCGGTGTTGGACCGGCCGTGACTGATCCAACAGACATGTGAATAAAGATGGACACAGTGTCCGTCTCCATCTCTCCACATCAACCACACACTGTTCTGTCTCTGAACGCTGGAGACGTCCCGGACGGACGTCCCCCAGGTTCTCAGAGACGTTCTGATGTCACAGGTCATCAACAGCAAAAACACCCAGACGCAAAGTTCATAACTTCTGTTTTAATGTCTCATTCAACCCACAGAGTCCAGAACCTCACGTCTGAGACTCACACACACACACACACACACACACACACACACACACACACACACACACACACACACACACAGGTTAAATAAGCAGCTCTTACCTGTTTCTTCTGTTTGTGTAGAATAAAGGTGATCATCCACCGTCTCCTCAGGACCGTGACATCTCTGCCACAGTGTGTGTGTGTGTGTGTGTGTGTGTGTGTTGCAGGTTGTTTGTACTCCACAGTGAGCTGCAGTCCTGGTTCTGGTTCTACTGGTTGTCTCTGCTGTGTTCTGTTATCAAATAAACAGCTGATGTTCCTGCAGACGGTTCTTCTGCTCCTTCCTGATCTGAAGATCTGCTGCAGGTTCTGTCCTCCTCTGCTCTGTCAGATGTTCTCCTGGGTTCTGTTGGGTTCTACCGTTCCTCCGTCTCCTCTCCTGGTTCTCCTGCCGCTGATTCTGTCTCGCTCCAGCTCCTTGTTGAGCTCTGGGAGTTCTGCTCCTTGTTTCCTGTTTGTTTTATTTTCTAGCTGCAGCAGGAAATGGTCATCTTTTCCTCTTCCTCCCCCCAGTGTCGACCCCCAGCACACACACACACACACACACACACACACACACACACACACACACACACACACACACACACACACACACACACACACACACACACCACACCCTGGTCTTAATGACTGGTCACTTTTCTGTCACTACAGCAGCAGCAGCGCCCCCTGGTGGAGTTTTAGGGTTTGCTGTCTTTGTTGAACCACTGCTCAGTCACTCCTGCAGCTGTGGACCCACCCGAACCTGAACCCGAACCCGAACCCTAACACAGAGGAACCCATGAGTCCTCAAATCAACAACTGTCACCTGTCAAATATGGCCGACAACTGTGTAAAACTACTTAAAAACTTAACTGGTCTCTGCCTAAAATGATCAAAGAAAAGCAGCTCAGAAAAGTTTGAACTTGTAAAATGATATGTGTATTGAACTAAAGAAGTAAGACGACAATACGATACGATATGATACGATACGATACGATACGATGCGATACGATACCATATGATACGATACGATACGATACGATACTTCATTGCCCCAATAGGAAAATGTATCTTGGACTCATGGATGTAGTGAATCGTTTTGATCATAAACTTCTGCAGACTGTGATCTCAGCAGACGAGCTGTTCGGAGCCATCTGATGTTTGTTTGGTTGTTTTTCCGTTTTAAATCAAGTCTCCAGCTACTTCAGTTGTTTAGTCCAGCATGGGGGGAGGAGATGATACTGAGTTTGACTTTTTGGGTGAACTGTTCCTTTAACTGTATAAAAAACCACATCTAATAGTCGTAGTAGTGTTTATCTCAGGCAGTATCTTCACCTCGTCCTTTCTCAGCAGTACAGACTCCCCTGGTTCTTCCAGCCTCCTCACTCAGGCTGAACTTGAGCCAGCGACTGCATTTTTCATGTATTTGTTTAATATAAAATTCTCCCTCGTCGCTGTAAAGCCTCACACGTCTCTCTGCGTGTTGCCTGCTTCGATTTCCCTCCATTAAGACGTGATGATGGATGTTCAGGGTCAGACTGAATATAAACCTGCAGCTCTGCTCTGCAACAGGCCGAACAGAAAACAAGACAAACCGTCCAGCTGCTTCCTGTCTGTCTGAAATATGAACTATGAGTTAAACATTAAGATGATGAATGAATCATGTATATTTCTGTAGTTTTAGGATCCATACAGCCTTTTCATTTTCTTTAGAGTCACTTCCTGTCCTTCTTTAACGGCTTCATTTCACTGGTTACAGAAACACATTTCATTTACACTCGTCACTGGAAATAATTCAGTTTTACATTTACTGAAGTATTTTTATTAAAAGTATTTTACATGTTACATTTGAAGCCAGATGCTTTCACAGAAAAAGGTAAAAACATAATCTGTACAGAAGGAAAGTGTCCAATAAAGATTCTATATGAGTGAATAAAAGTGAACAGTAAATGAAACAGTATTAGTTTGTCTTTAATTTCATGTATTATTGATAATTACTGAAATTATTTCCCTCTTTATTTATTTACTTACTATAAGTAAATGTACTCGTTTTTTTTTTTGGATCCTTCAAGCCCTTTAATTTTTTTTTGTAGTCACTGACTATGTCCCTCTGCAGCCTCCATACATTTAGAGGACCTCCTTGTCACCATGGTTACTGAGTTGAATAATAAAGGAAGTGTAACTTTTAATTTTTTACTTTTTAATAAACTCAAAGTCTGAGCTGACAGCATGTGTGCAGCACTGCTCAGCACACAGAGAGCTGCTGTAAGTATAAATTAATCTGTAGCTTCAGTGACACAACATGAAGCTCTGTGATTGGCTGGCTGTTGGTGAAATGCACCCTGGGAGTCGTAGTTGACTTCTCTCCCTCACGGTTTATGTCCACAGACTTCCTGCACCTCTGGTCTGTGATCTTGTAGCACAGCTGTCAACAGACCAGCTTAGATAACAATCTGTCGCCCTCTGGTGACACAAAACTGAACTGCACCACAGTGTTCAACGTTACATAAAGAAAAGAGTATCATCACATGAACACACTGAAGATAGAAATGAACCAAATAATTGAATAAATGACTTATTGACAGTAGTAATGGAGATTACAGTGGTAATGGTCAAACCGTCTGCTCAACACAGAGCACAAATGACTACAAGTCATTTAGGGTACACAGCAGGGAAACAAGTCAGTCACATCAGTCAGATAACAGACAGCAGTGTGTTACAGTACTACTACTAAAGTTAAACTAGTTAAAGTACTACTTTAGTACTACCAAGCAGACACAAAATATCTTGAAGTGTGGATGAGATGTGACTGAGCACTGAAGAGTTTTCAGTGGTGTGTGTCCTTTTGTTTCTGACTGTGAAAGCAGAGATGAAAACACTTTTACAGATTCAGGAAAGATTTATTTACAACATGTGTCGACAAGATGAAACTCAGAATCTTTTTATGTTGTATATGTTAAACATTCACATCAGTAATACAAAACACCTGAGCATAAATCAAAGGAAGAGTGCCCTTCAAAATAAAATGCCTTTAGTTAAAAAACTACATTTAATTTTACATTTAGAAAATAAAAGTTAGAGGATTCTTATAATCCAACGTGATGAAAATGTTTGACGTCGTGCTCGGCTCTCTGCGTCCATCAGACAGGAAGTGATCAGACGTAAGCTTTGGAGCTGCTGCTGTCTGAGGCCGGAGCGGCTCGGTAGATCTTCTGTCCTTCACTCGTTTTCGTGAAGTTGTATGAAAACTGCCTGAAGGAGAAAACATGAGGTTTGTGATTCACACGTGATGTTAAACAGCAACAGCACATCATCCACATGAGAAGCAGAAGCAACATCCCGTGTGCTGCGCTGGGTTTACCGTGCAGGGGGGACGGGTGAAGTCTTCCTGCAGGAGCAGCAGAGCATCGACCCGCCCAGGACAGCCAGACAGGAGGCGGCCCAGCCCAGATACAGACCAGTACCCAGCTCGAACCTGCAGCACCAACACACACACTGTTAGCAGCAGGAAGTCACACACACACATGTCACTGTGGAGGAGTGTGTGACTGACCTGACTCCTCCGTAAAGCGGGTCGTAGAAGTCCTGGATGACTCTGCCGGCGTACCAGGAGACTGCGATCAGAGTGAAGACGCCTGAAGAGGAAACAAGACTTCTTATCAACAAACGGTCGTTTATCTGATAACGGTCGTACAGACGGATCAGCTCATACCAGACAGGATGAACAGGATTCCTCCGGTCAGGGCGATCTGGTCTTTGGCGTGTTCTGAGGTTCTACCGATCTTGGTGCACTTCAGTCCCAGAACAGAGACGATGATGGAGGCCAGACCGACCAGCAGGGACAGGATCATCAGAGCCCTGCAGACCTGCAGGTGGACTGAACATCACACGCAGCAGAACGTAAAACACAGTGATTCTGAACAAGACTCTGGTTAAAGAACCTCGAGAGGACAACGTTGGGACGTATTGAGACATAAATGAGTAAGACCCAGTGGCTCCTCACCCGGCAGTCCCAGCACCGTCTTGAACTTGCTGCACTGAATGGAGCCCAGTGAAGTGGCAGCACAGCTCATCCACAGACCTTCATACTGCCACTGACTGCTGGAGATCGACTCCGCCTGACTCCTCACCTTCCACACCTGAGAGGAGGTACAGCTGGACTGCAGACACCAGGACACCACGCCCAGGACCAGACCCACAACCTGCAGGCACACCGCCATGATGCTGAATGTCCCCACACACACCTGGAACACCTGGTACACCTGGAACACCTGGAACACCTGGTACACCTGGAACACCTGGAACACCTGGACACACAGCAGGATGTCAACAAGACCAACAAACAGGTTTTGTGTGTTCAAGATGATTAACCAGATGACAGTCAATTATTACTTGTTGGGTTCCTCAGGCTCCTGTTCAGAAAGCAACAAGTAAGAGAGGACCAACAACAGAACCATGAGGAACCCCACCAGTGAAAGGGACCAACAACAGAACCATGAGGAACCCCACCAGTGAAAGGGACCAACAACAGAACCCTAAGGGAACCCAACACTCTGATGAAGACTCATAGCATGTAGAAACGTCAGTCTTTTAATAATCTTGGTCTGATTCGTGTGTTCCTTCTTCTTTGGTTGTTCTGAAGTTTTTGTCCTGTCACAGAACTTCTGGCTCCATGTGAAGCGGGTCGGTTCCTTCTTATCCTTTCATGTTTATAAAGTTCAGTCATTTCCTTGAACAGCTGCTCACTGAGGCTTTATCGTTCACCAACAGGAGGATTTGGTGAGTTTGTTGGGGACTATTTTCAGCCGATCAACCGACAGGATGGATCCCTTCAATATAAAACTACTTCCTGTTTCAGTCACATGTTCTGCCTCAAATAGAATTATTTACATTTGAAACCTGAAATACATTCAGTGAAAACTTGAGTGTTGAAGATGAAGAACAAAAGAACAAAACCTCAGACTGAGAACTGATCCATGTCGTCGTTGAGCCGATGGTCCGGTCTGAACCCTCCGACATGAGAACCATCGGTCCTGTGAACATCAATCACTTCTTACCTTTCGGTTGATCTGGAGGCTGAAGTTAAGTTCGTTTTAATCTCTGCTGTTCGTTTCGTCTGCGGCTGGTTGTCAGGTTTGTCTCTGATGTGGAGTCTCTGTGGACCTGATCCGATCCTCGGGGCTCTGCTGGTCTTCGGGGTCGATGAACTCGCCACTGAACACACAAAACTGTTGACACACCAGAATCCCAGAGTTTCACCTCAACTCTGTTTGTTGTGAGCAGCTCTCAGGATCAATGACTCATTAATAGCATTTTAATAAATCTGGAGGAAAATGTTTAAAACTGTTTTCATGTCTGCAGCTTATTGAGACACGCAGAACAGAAGCAGAGGAGGAAGAAGTATTCAGACCCTTCAGTAAAAGTAGTGACACCACAGTTAGCGTGTTCTGTCCACTGGTTCCCAACATCGGGTCGGGCCCCTCCAGAGGGTCAACAGGTAAATCTGAAGGGTCGACAGATAATTAATGGGAAAATAAATAAAGAGGTTTACTGTGGTATGAAGATAACAAAAGTGATATTGTGTACATTTGCTGACAGTTACTATGATATTGAACTCTATCATGTTCATGTTGTTAAAATACAAACAGGATATTTTAAGTTTATATCAAGTTTCATGACTGACTGGACAGATTTTATGTAATTATATCAAAGTGTTTGTTCAATGTTTTTAATTCCTTTAAGGGTCAACGTGACTGATAATAATAATAATAATAATAATAGTAATATATTGATAATGATTAATAAAATCTATATTCTGCGATGGTTTTGCAGCCGTAATAGATTAGACAGACTTTATCCAACAACGGGGAAATTCACTTGTTACAGCTCAAGATGCAGAAGTACAGGAAGAAGAGTCAGTGTGTGCAGTCATCAGATATTCAGTTATATTCGTCACATTGTTGTTTTATATAAAAGCAGTAGTATCTGTAGTACACACACACACACACACACACACACACACTCCAGCAGCTACACTCTGTGTGTTTGTCTGTGTGACAGTTTGTGGACTTTAAACCGTCTGTTAATCAAACTGACGTCATGTTCGCGGGTCAGTTTTCAACGACTCGACCTAAATTCATCCAACTGCTTCACTGATTATCAGCCTGGTATATATCGTGAATATATCGTGAATATTCAACATTTTTCAGATTATCTGTGATTTTTCTGTCAGTTTGCGGATAAAATAATTTATAAATGTGCTGATTCGGCTCTGAAGCAGCTTCTTCTCACACAATATACAAACAACACAATAATAAAGATCTGCAAAGTCACTGAAGTTATCAAATAAATGTAGTGGAGAGGAAAAATAAAGTATCTGAAAATGTTACTTTGTTGTGATGATTTTCATTTTTACTACAAATTAATATCAGTCTCCATGATGTCTAATAATCAGTGTCGGTCCTGGAAAAGCCTCGTGGGTCGAGCTGTACATTAACCATCAGACCTATCAGACAAACGTTCAGTTGAGAATCTGCTGACAGAATCACTTCTGGTTGTTTCCTGCTCAAATAATCAAAGTGGAGTCGAGTCAGCGTCGTTCATCATTTTAGTTTTATTTGAAAGAAAACAACAAACATAAATAAACGGAGACGAGAACACGTCGGAACAGAAGTGACGTCTTCGTGTGTCTCAGCTGTTCCTGAAACTCAAAGTGAGACGACAGACTGAGCTGGTGTCGAACTCGTCTGAAGGACTTTAATTAACTGAACGATCAATAAATCAGCAGGATAAGAACTGAAGACATCAGCTCATCAGGTGTCTCAGTCTGGACGTTTTATTGGCTGAACAATAAACAGAAAAACAATCAAACGTTAAAAATTATCTTCAGTCCTGGTTTCTGCTCCGTCTCCATGGTAACTGAATCAAGTGTATTAATTAGTCTCTGCAGCGAAAAACTAAACGTGAACAAAAAGCAGAATCATTCATATCGGTATCAATCAATCATTTTCATAAATATGGACATGAATCATTTCTCTGCTCCAGCTGTGACATCATCACGTGGTGTGACATCATCACGTGATGTCATTGTGACTCCCACCTGCTTCCTGTCACCGTGTCCTGGTGAAGCTAAAATGTCTGTCTTCTCTGTTCGTCTGTACATTTATACATCTTTACAGGTTTTTATTTCCCATCAGCCCCGGTGGTTACGCAGCGCCTCCTCCGTCTCCTCCTCCTCCTCCACCCGGTCCTCCTCGAGTTCTCAGCTCGTGCCAGAGTTTAACAAAAGGTTCTCGGTTCTTCCAGATCAACTCGTGACCGAACATGATGTACCAGCTGGAGGAGAGAGGAACAGAGAGCATGATGGGAGATGATGTCAGAAACACGTCTCTCTCCTCAAAGAAGAAATTAGATTAAAAAACACAAAAACAGATTTAAACTTCAACTGAAACACGATAGGACACGTTCATGTCTGGGTGATTCTGGCGCCCCCTGTGGCCCCCGGAGGAACTTCAGCCTGTCGTGTGTCAGATGTTTTAAATAAAAAATAAACATCCGAGCGGCTGCTGTGATTGGTCGAATGGGTGACTTACACTCCGAACAAGGCTCCTCCTAAATGAGCAGCGTGGTCGAAAAATTTCCATCCCAACACCAGACCGGTCGTATCCATGGCGATGATGGCCTTCAGAGCCTGGAGAGAGGAGAAAAGATGGTTCATGATGAAACCAACAGGTTTTATTTGTCACTTTAATTCAGACACATTAATCGTAACGACACAACAGAAGACTTCTTACGTTGGCAGCACTGAAGGTGAACATGGGGAGGAAGATGATGGACAGTTTGGCTTCTGGCATTTTGGTGCAGACGGCTGCCAGGATGGTCATGATGGCTCCAGACTGAAACACACAAACAGCTCAGAGGAAACTCTGATTGTGTTTCTGCTTTAATGTGAAGCAACATTTCATCTGTGAGGCTTCAGGCTTCTGATTCTCTGATATCAGTTCATGTTCCTTTAAAGACAGTGGAGTTGGTACTCACGGCTCCCAGAGACGGACCGAACCTTCCTGTGGCCGTCTTACAAACATAACTGACGAAAGTAGAAACGACACCTGAACAGACACAAGAGACAAACATCAGCCACTGAGAGGACCAATCAAATCAGACTACGTGCACGCTGACGGTCCGGTGTGTACCTGCGGACAGGTAGACGGCCAGGAACTGCTCTCTGCCCAGCATGGAGACGGCGCTGGTGGAGAAGCTCCAGAGGACGTACATGTTGGCTGCCATGTGGAAGAAGGAGAAGTGGCTGAAGGTGGAGAGAAGCATCGGAGAGCACAGAGTCTCTGCGGGACGACAGGAGACAGTGACGGACGTTAAAGCTCGACATCAACAGACGACGACAGTCAGAAGTTTAACTCGTCTGTGACAGAGTGAGACTCACTGGAGGACGGGTCGGCTGCAAAGTATCTGATCATGGAGCGCTGCAGAGACGGGACTCTCCAACAGAGGAACACCAGAGCGTTGGCAGCAATGATCCCTGGGAAAAAAGCAGGAAGAGAGAAGTTTGTCTGAATCGTTCGGAGCTGCAGCTGAAACATCTCCGAGTCTGGATGTTTGAGTTTCTCTTCACAGTTCAGAGACATTTAAAGTTCAGCTGGTTGATGCAAAGACTTCAACAGTGTTTTCTCTCCAGGTCTGAGGATGATTGATGAAGATCACGTCGCTGGTTTTGGAGGACCTCCCCAAGAACTTAATGTTTCTGGTGATCAGTTTTTTATCGGTATTTACAAGAAACAGAGACAGGAAGTGGTTATAAAAAAGTCAAAAGAGATTCAAGAGAACAAAACAAAGACTTAACTGACGTCACTCGTGTCAACACAAACACATGTTCAATAAAAATACTGCAGTTTAACACAATATGGACCATAATTGTTATTATTGTTATTATTAACTGGTGTTTACACAGGGGGAAGAGTTCAAACCAAAAACTACCAGCAGCAGATCCTGATCACAGCTGGACTCCGATTATTGATTGTTTAACGTGTGTGTGTGTGTGTGTGTGTGTGTGTGTGTGTCTGTGTGCTCTCACCTGTGACCGTCCTCTGACCCTCACTCAAGCTGTGCCACCATTGGTTAATCTGAAACACAAACAGCCAATCAGAGATCAGACTGTGAGCACGATCAGAACATTCATCCGACAGAGTAAATGAACACAGAGAGCTCAGAGCTGATGTTCTGGTGCGGGCTGGGATCAGGTCCGGTCTGTCAGACCTCACCTGATCGACAGGTAAGGTTTATGACCCGGTTGTTATGGCAACAGAAACAGGTGAGTGAGCAGCATTGGGTCACTTTAAAATTGAATTCATGTAGTAAATCCAAGTATCAGAATATTAAAGTAACTTGATTACTTTCTGTTACGTCTGGATTACCTCAATACGCAACATGCAAATTAAGAGAAAAGAGAAAAAATAAATAACTTTTATTTCATCTGAATGACGAGTGTCTCCTGTCAGTAATCCCTCTTTCTACTGAATGTATCTGTAATCTAATTACATCTTTTTTTCAGTTACTTTAGGGGATTACAGTTACCTTGTTTGGTATCCTAATTACAGTAATCCCATTACATGTATTCTGTTGCTCCCCAGGCCTGATCCTGAGTGCGCAGGTGTGGATAAACACCGGGACGCCCCAGGACCGGGTTCTGGCGTGGAGCCGATGGACCAGATGTCTATTTCTCACCTCTTTACGGACGTCTCCTCGTTTCTGAGGTCGCAGCTTCTCCAGCCAATCAGCTCGGATCTCGTCAAAGTAGCTCTGGACTCTGGACTTGAGCGACTCGTACTGCCAGATGGCCGCCGAGCCGAAGGAGCAGCCTGTAAACTAACATGGAGTTAACACCTGTCCGTGACATCACTGACGACATCATCTCAAACATCACCTACCCCCACGGTGAAGACGAGCGGTCGGAGGAGGCGGCTGAAGGCGCGAGGGGAGCTGGGCGGAGCCTGCTGCTCCACGTGGGGGGCGGAGGACCGGCGAGGGGCGGCGGGCTCAGAGTGCTGTGTGTGGGCGGAGCCCAGCTCCTCCTCCACCCGCCTGGACTCTGGCTTCCTGCCAGCTTTCCTGAAGCCGCATCTCTGCTGGAGGCTGTGAGGCCACCTGGTGGACAGACAGAGGAGTTCAACAACATCCTGCGGCTCAGAGCAGCTGCTGGTTTATAACAGAGACGTTGTTTCCTGTAATTATCAGCTGGTTTTAATACTTTTATCGGACTATTTTAGAAAGAGAAAAAATATGGGAACAACTTGTAATTTCAACCAGAGGAACGATAAGATAAGATTCACTTTAATTGTGCGCATGTGACACAAACTCTTATTATTATTTTTTTTCCCCAAGTGAATTTCAACATTTTGAAAAGCACTGAACATCTGCATGGGAATAGTCACAATAATAATATATTCACTCTGCTGCAGGAGAGACGCAGTGTTCTCTGCAATAAGGTGGACAATGATATGTGCTTATATCTGGAAATGCATCGAAAATAAGCCGAAGTAAGTTGGTTAAGTTAAAATATCAACATATTGAAAATCTGCAAAAATGTAACATCATACATCTCTGAAAGTTTCTCCTCACAACAAATGAAAAAAATTGCACAATTTTTGAATGGAGACTGGTGTGAGGAGAATATAACTAGTACTGTTAAATGTGTAAAAGTTGAAATGTTTACCTTATTTTAAAACATGCTCCTAATGGATTTACATGTCTTTTAGTACATAAATGTATTCCATTGACATAAATTAAGGATTTAAAGTGTTTTTTTGTGTAAAAATCTGAAATACATGAAATAAAAATGATGACAATGTAGTTTTATCGGCTGACATCACAAACAAGAACTGAAAATGAAGACAGTTCAACTGAATATCAATATTTTATCATGTTTAAATATAAAAAATGATAAAATATTTAGAGGAAGCTGATGATTAAATTAATAAATCATGAAGGTGAATCAAACTGGAACAAGTTCAACATTCAAACACACAAACACACAGAAGTTAGCTCTGTTAGCTACCCGGCTAACGTTAGCCGGCTAACACTCGGTTAAAAATAACCGTCCTTGAGAGCTAACAGAGCTAACGCCGAGCAGCGGAGCTCGGTCTGTCTGTCAGCCGGAACCGGCCGCCTCCCTCCGGCGGTGCTGACTGACCTGCCGCCCCTCACAGAGCTCCGTGAAACATCTTCTCCGGTCAGTCTGAGCAGGACGGTGCAGCTCCTCCACGCCATGGTGGAGCCCGGTGACCCCGGCGGGTCGTTCATGTCCGGGTCAACGTGAGCTCCGGGAGCCGAGCGGAGGAATAACAGCGACCCCTGGAGGACAGAGGCCGCCACTGCACACCTGGAATAACACAATAACACACGCGAGTGACGTTAGCGTCAAAAACACTATCCGAAACTTCCGTCAGGGACTTTCAAAGTAAAACAAAAGTGAAAGTAAATCAACTATTTTACATTAAAATTATAATTTCAAGTTTGTTTTTGTTTTGTGTGTGTGTTTTTTTTTTTTTTTTACACATTTGAAGTAAATAAAAGAACATTATATATTTTTTTACCTACAAAATAACAATTAAACATATAAAAGCCTTAAAGTAGCTTTTGGTTTCAATAACACATTTAACAAATAATAATAATAATAATAATAATAATAATAATAATATAAAATAAGTATTTCTTTTCTCTTTCTTTCTGATAACTGAAATTAAGTAATAAATAATTAAATCTGCATTATTTACACACCCCATACTGTTTATCTGTCCCATGTTCATTATAATATCAAAATTATATAATATTACTTTTAATTATTTATTTTTCCTTGGTATCCAGTCATTCTGATGCACCCATACACTGTTTTTGTTTTGTTATTCCTCTTTTATTGCTCAAAATTTTAACTAAAAAAAAAGTAAGCAAAATAACAATTAATCCTATTTAATAGTATTTGGTGGATGGTTATGTATATTTTGGTATTTGGTCAAACCAATCCAAGGAGTATAACAAGTGAAACCTTATTATTATTGTTGTAATTTTATGATCATGTCCTGCAATTATTTAATTATTCAACAATTTCAGGTTGCTTTTCTTGTGCCAGAGTAATTTACTAATTTTATATATACGTGTTGTATATTATGTTAATGTCGCTCTGCTTATTTCATATTCTCTTTTATGATGACAGGAGGATAACTCTGAAGAAATGTTTTAAAACTGCTCTGTCTTTGTTAATTAAATTAAAAATCACATATTTTATGTTATTTTATTTTGAAGGCGGCGAGCAGCGGAAGTGCGGTGTCTGCTTCCGGCGGTTGTGTTTGGTGTGGTCCGTCTCGGCTCGGCTCGGCTCGGCTCAGACCGGACCAGCGGCAGTAGTACCAGCTGTAGTGAACCTGTGTGTGACCGCGGAGGAAAGATGGCGGCCCCTGCTCTCTCCAGTCGGGCTGGCTCGGCGGGCAGCCTCGGGAACAGCCCCACCATGGCCGCCGGCAGGCTGCCGCACGGAGGAGGAGGCGTCGGGCCCGAGCTCGACTTCAGGTCGGCGGCTCGAATGGAGGATCTGAACCGGCTCATCCAGGAGTTCAGCAAACACGACCAGCGGGAGTACGACGACCAGCGGGCTCTGGAGATCCACACGGCCAAGGACTTCATCTTCTCCATGCTGGGTGAGGACACACACACACACACACACACGCACACGCACACACACCGAGGCTTCACCGTGTTTTTCTAGCCGACAGGAGGAGGCTGACGGCGGGAGGACGTCCGCCCTCACTCCACCTGCTTCAGTTACCGCCAGACTGATGGAGGGTGGTGGAGAGCAGGGCAGCAGTGGGCAGGTGGAGCGGCCTCCACACCTCCACCCACTAACACACCCTGCCGGGTCAGTGGGTGGAGGTGTGGAGGCCGCTCCACCTGTTAGCTCAGGTGAGCTGCAGACCTGCTCCTGCTGAGAGCATCACTGTGATGCGTTCAAGGCCCTCACAGAACAAACGTTTCCTCCCGACATGCTGCAGTTTGTTGAACAAACAATATATAGTTTAACATCACAGTGATAAAGTGACGTCATCACACAGCTTCACTGTCTTTAAAGGGGCAGTCCATCAGCCATCATCTCCTCCTGATGATATAAAGTCAGGCTCAGCCATCGTCTCCTCCTGATGATATAAAGTCAGGCTCAGCCATCGTCTCCTCCTGATGATATAAAGTCAGGCTCAGCCATCGTCTCCTCCTGATGATATAAAGTCAGGCTCAGCCATCGTCTCCTCCTGATGATATAAAGTCAGGCTCAGCCATCGTCTCCTCCTGATGATATAAAGTCAGGCTCAGTCATCGTCTCCTCCTGATGATATAAAGTCAGGCTCAGTCATCGTCTCCTCCTGATGATATAAAGTCAGGCTCAGCCATCGTCTCCTCCTGATGATATAAAGTCAGGCTCAGTCATCGTCTCCTCCTGATGATATAAAGTCAGGCTCAGTCATCGTCTCCTCCTGATGATATAAAGTCAGGCTCAGCCATCGTCTCCTCCTGATGATATAAAGTCAGGCTCAGCCATCATCTCCTCCTGATGATATAAAGTCAGGCTCAGCCATCGTCTCCTCCTGATGATATAAAGTCAGGCTCAGCCATCGTCTCCTCCTGATGATATAAAGTCAGGCTCAGCCATCGTCTCCTCCTGATGATATAAAGTCAGGTGAAGTCTCGTAGTCCACAGAACATTTCTGGAGCTTCACAGTAAAACAGAGTTGCAGCGTTCTGCTGAACACCTGAAGCAGCTGGAGATGATTTAAATTGTAAAACAACATCAGACGGCTCCATACAGCTTGTCTGGTGAAATGCACGTCTGCAGAAGAGATCAATAATCAATCAACTAGTCGACTGATCGTCTCTTGTAGAAGCGTAACGTCCACAGAGCTCCAGACTACGAACATGTGGTCACTTCTAGTGTGACTGAATCAGCACCTGTGCGACTTGCAAATACGTCCCCCTGTGACTTTGTTTTTTAAAATAAGTTTATTTTGTTTTTTTCAGGACACTTATATGTCATACTCTACATTTTTGGAAAGGTTATCGTATAAGGAGTCAGAAAATCAATGTTTGCATTTGCCCAGATGTCTATGTGGCGGCCATATTGAACTTTTAAAAATGGCCGCCGTAAAACTTGCTGCTAAACCCACATATTCAGGGTCAGGGAATCCAATGGTGCTAGTTACAAAGCTACAAAACTTTACCACATTAACCCATAGATGCAGAAGTGGGTCAAAAAGGACCTGGTGTGGTTGTTTTCTTGCAATATCATTGTAATGAAAAGTTGTTCGCATTTAATATTCCATGTTCCTAAAGAAACATGTTTGTTTTTTTATCATCCCATTGAAATACATCCACAATATGGGTAAAAAAACTGCACATCACAAGCAGTTGGTCTGATAACTCAGACTTCCTTTTACTGAGGAGTTTTTTCTTTGAGTTTAAAATTAGCTCATGTAAAACTTGGATGTTCTGGAACTATTGACATGCACATTTAGACCACAGTATGATTAAGCAACCTTTTTAATTAGACAGTTTCTATACATCATCATAATCATCATCGCTTTCATGCATCACGGCTTGGGAATCGTCATCGTCCTGGCACTGGCTGCTGCACTGACACACGTCAGTACAGACTAAGTCCTTAGCTCTGCAGGAGCACCTCCCAGAAGAGCAGTCAGATTTACACTTGCATTGGACCAACTCAATGACTCTGAAACGCCTGATGTCAAGATAAATCATCTCTACCTGAAGAAGATGGTTTTGGCTGCCCAGTTATTTTGGCGTCCACATCGTGTTCAGAGCGTCTGCAGCGGCAGGCGGCGGTCCAGAGAGAAGGCGCCTGTTTCTGAACGATCTCAAATTGAAAATCTCTCAACTTTTCAGAAAGGCGCCCACCCCATTTCTTGGGCTGGGACCTCCACTGTACCAGGAGGTTCTCATCGAAGTGAATGAGGAAGCTGTGTTTTCTCACACGGTGCTGATGCCTCGTGGACTAAACTCAAGGACAAAGTCGTCCGTGCACAGTCAACACAACATGACGAGGATGCAGTAAATTCTGCCCGGATGAGGATGTAAACGCACCGCTACACCTCACATTAAACACGATCCTCATTTAAGTCTCACATTAGTCGTGGCGGACTCCTCCAGCTGAGTGTCCTGACGGAG
This sequence comes from Pagrus pagrus, assembly GCF_965226575.1. Classification (NCBI taxonomy): domain Eukaryota; kingdom Metazoa; phylum Chordata; class Actinopteri; order Spariformes; family Sparidae; genus Pagrus; species Pagrus pagrus. Next base: position 985,412 of record NC_140188.1, on the reverse strand, counting down.
TGAGGTCACTCCTCCGCTTTCACTAAACTTTATTAGCAGCATTGATGCTTCTGTTAATCTGTGATGTGAGAGGAAACACACAGGATGTGAAAACACTTCCTGTCAGAGTTTCATCAGGATGCTGGATCTCCTCCAGGACCTGGATTAAAATACACCAGAACACAACATCCTGAAACAAACACTCGGTCCATCTGTCTGAGCTGCACGCTTAAAATTAGTCACTACATTTCTTAAACGCTGTCCGTCTGCAGCAGAGCAGAACCATTCCTCTTCTTTCAAACACAAGTCGGATTTTCTTGAAACTCAGCTGTCATGTTGTTGGACAGATGTGGACAGATGTGTCCGGTCCTGTCACATCTCTGCACAGGAACAGTTTCCAAAATGTCCAGACGTGTTCGAGTCACGTAGCAAATATTTTTCCTGTCAGGCTGCAGGCTGCTCAGTGACAGTTTCCCTGAGAACACATCATGTTGTCAGTTTAACAGCTGAATAATCTGATTTTCTGTGGCGTCGTTTTACTCAAAAAAACTAATTAAAGCCACTAATGGAAACTGGTGATTCATGGGAAAGGAGAGCAGAGTGACTCGATGCATGATCGCTTATCTGACGCTCTGCTGTTGAAGTCGACTCCACTTCTGAACCAGAACCGACTCTTTTGTTTCCTCTGCTGCTGTCCACTGTGATCAACATTTGAGCCGGCGCTGGTTGTCCTGAATAACGTTTTTGGGGCCTTGAAGCTTCAGGGAGAATTACCTGCAAATTACCTGAAGCCTCGACAAGCTGTCGTACTTTCCTCCTTTCCTGTTATTGTAATTATGAGTCTAAGTGGAGGCGAGGACAGGAGAGGAGACAACAGTCAGTGTCTAGACGAGCCAGTGTTTGTGAGAGCGTAGGGAGGGTTGAGCTCATATTCATCACAAGACTGCATCCGTGCATGCGCCTGGTTTTATGTGAGCTCGTTTTCAGACTAATTAAACACCAAAGAGGACTCAGTTTGCTGCCTCTATTTCGATGCAGCCAACCAGGGAAGTCACGACTCTCCAAATCCATGATTCCACTTCATGTTAAATTCTGTTTCAGCTCTGACGGCTCTGCAAATGTTAGACTGTCACATCTGGATCAGTAAAGATGATCATTGGTTTTATCATTCACATTTTCAAACTCAACACACAACACAACAACAGCTCGACTTTATCCTGGTGTCTTTTTGACAAGTTCAAATAATATTCACCAACAATAAAACAACCAACAGCAGCTTTTGTTACAAAGTTCAGTTTCTCAAATCTGTCCAGAGTGAACCCTCTTCACAAACAAATCAATAAAGGATCTCTGATAAAGAAAATAAATGTCCAGTTTCCTCTGGTACCAGTCAGCTGATCGACATCATCACACAGGCGAAGAGCCTGGAAGTGATGCTGCTAAGCTAGCTGCAGGCAAATGCTAAGCTAACGTTGCTGTCATTAAAGTATTTTTAAATTCTTTTTTATTTCTAATTTTGCACCAAATGTGCTAATTTTTTATTTAAAATTGACAAACGAACTGATTGTGGAGCGGTTGATTGGTGGTGAAATATGAGGATTTGAGCCGGTACATCAGTGAAATCAACAGTTTTGCTAGCAGCTAGCAGGAGAATGAATCGAGGTCTGACCCGGACAAACAAAGACACGTTGCTTCCACATGAGAAACATCTCACAGTGAGAGGAGAGAAACTTCTAACCTGACTCTTACTGTTGTTTTGTCACGTTTTTTTTATCTACATGAAAAGAAGCCGAAAAAGAGGGAAACACAAGTTTACCAACTTGATAAACAAACAGTCTGGTTGAACGTCCCTTAAAAGTTGTCACTTAACACTTTTCTGCTCTAACTACTCTCATTCAGAGTTGTGAGATGGTTCCCTCAAACTTAAACCACATCTGTAAAATGCTATTCTGCAGAACTGATGTATTTTAGCACTCTGCAGAGGGATTTTTATAGAAGTCAGTTAGAACGAAACCAAAGTAAAAACAACTTGATTTTTTTATTGTGCCAAATCTTTTCTGTACAAAGGTGCTGCAGTAATAGATTACTGTGCAGGTGAAGGTCAGCTCAGATGGAGAGTTAACACTGTCTCTACAAATAGTTTGAAATCTTTCAGTTTGTGAGAAACAGTGAAAGCCACCAAACAAACGCTGTCTGTCCGCTACAGCACAGGAATGCAGTCGTCAGCCAGGAAGTGTGTGTGTCTTTTCATTTTAGTTCAGCAGAGAAAAACCAGTCCAGAACAATCCAGTCCAACTGTTGGTGTGTTGAGTGAACTCATTAAACTGTCCAGTCTGATGCAGTTCTGAAATGACCCAAACACAACCCAGAAACTGACCCAAACCCGTTTATGAATCATTTTCCAAAACAAGAGATCTGAGAGATCTGAAAGGGGACATACTGATACCAATACAGACTGTGTTGGACCTGAACAGACCCAAACAAAGAGAGAACAGCAACACTGTCAGCAGCATGAAGCTCCACCAGTTAACAAGCAGTAGAAGAAGTCGTAGTCCTCAACTTCACAGTTCACACACCACTGTTGCTTCGATTAGTGAAAACAGTTAAAATCTTTTGTTTATTCTCCAGTGGACCAGTCAGAACACGCTACACTAGCTCTGTTTTTTTAATAATGACGGTCATAAGTGATTTTAGTTCGTCCTTGGTCACAGTCCCAGCCTCTGACGGAAGTGGTTGTTGAAGGGCAAAAAACTGGTTCCAGAGCACATTTTCTCCTGTGATGATGATGATGGCGACAAACCACCTGATCAGAACTGATGGTCACCTACCAACTCTACCAGACCTGATGAGATGGAGGGGACAGAACTGGTCCAATTAAGGCCCCAGGTCTTGTTTTGTGAGCCTGTGAAGATCTATAGACAGGATTAAGGGTCCAGACACACCAAACCGTCATCAAAGGGTTAGGGAAGTAGTGGTAACGAAGGCTGACTGTTGTTTCCCCTCACATCACCTGTATCTCAGCCAAAAACTTGCACCTGAACCCACTGCGAAGACAACGGCTGAAGGCTACCTAGCTTGTGTGTTCTTTTCAAGCATGGGAAGAAATAACTCTCCATAGCGGATCATCATTGGACTTTGTGTATTAAAGTCTACATGAAAGATTGCTTTGCTTCTGCAAGCAAATCCATTGATGTATATTGACTTAGCTTCAAGCTATTCTTGTCATAAGAAAAATGAAGAGGCTGAACTTGTTGAGAGTGGGCCCGAAGTCCAAAGATGAAAGTGCTGTTTCTAAAAGAAGATGATGCAACAAAGCACGAGGCAATGACTCGTACAAATGTGCCGAACATAATCTCTCCCTACAAACATAGACCCTCCGCTTCTGATGAAGTAAAGGTGTGGGAGAAGGAGGTTTCAAATAGTTTGAAGCAGACTGATGTGTCAACACGATGAGACAATATTGTGTCCACATTTTCATATGATGAGTCACTTCTTTATCTAATTGTGTCTTTCCTCCTCTTGTCTCGCAGGAATGGTCCAGAAGTTGGACCAGAAGCTCCCGGTGGCCAACGAGTACCTCCTCCTGTCAGGAGGTGTTCGGGAGGGTGTGGTGGACATGGACTTGGACGAGCTGAGCGTCTACGCTCGTGGCACAGACTACGACATGGATTTCACCCTGCTGGTCCCGGCGCTGAAACTCCATGACCGCAACCAGCCGGTGACCCTGGACATGAGGCACTCAGCCCTGGGCCACTCCTGGCTCAGTCTTCGCCTTTTCGACGAAGTAACTATCAACAAGTGGAAGGACTGCTGCACCATCGTCGACCACATCAACGGGACCACCAACTACTTCTTCTCTCCGACACTGGTGGCCGACTGGTTCTACCAGTCCATCTCTCTGGTGCTGCTGGAGGTGCAGAAGAAGCCTCAGAGAGGGATGCCGAGAGTGGAGAAGGTGGAGAGGAACGGCACCATCATCTCCGTCATCCTGGGTGTCGGGAGCAGCCGGATGCTTTATGACATTGTCCCTGTGGTGTCATTTAAAGGCTGGCCGGCTGTTGCTCAGAGCTGGCTGATGGAGAACCACTTCTGGGATGGGAAGATCACTGAGGAGGAGGTGATCAGCGGCTTCTACCTCGTCCCTGCCTGCTCCTACAAAGGCCGCAAAGAGAACGAGTGGCGCCTGTCATTCGCTCGCAGTGAGGTGCAGCTGAAGAAGTGCATCTCGTCCAGCCTGATGCAGGCGTACCAGGCCTGTAAAGCCATCATCATCAAGCTGTTGTCCCGCCCCAAAGCCATCAGCCCCTACCACCTCCGCAGCATCATGCTGTGGGCTTGTGACCGCCTCCCTGCCAACTATCTGTCACAGGACGACTTCTCCGCCCACTTCCTGCTGGGCTTGATCGATGACCTGCAGCACTGCCTCGTCAACAAGATGTGTCCCAATTATTTCATTCCCCAGTGCAACATGCTGGAGCATCTGTCGGACGAGACGGCCATGCTGCACGCCCGCAAACTCTCCTCGGTGCGCTCCGACCCGACCGAACACCTCCGCACCACCATCGAGCACGCCAAGGCTGCCAACAGGCTGACTGTGGACCTGCAGTGGCGCGGCAGCGCCAACAACCTGCCGTCGCCGCAGTCTGACGCCGGTGGAGAGAACCAGCCGGACGACCGGCTGGCCAAGAAGCTTCAGCAGCTTGTCACAGAGAATCCTGGGAAATCCATCTCAGTCTTTATCAACCCGGATGACGTCACGCGGCCGCACTTCCGTATCGATGACAAGTTCTTCTGAGACTGAGACCTCCTCCTCCTCCTCCTCCTCCTCGTCCTCTCTGCCTTTCTTCTCCTCGCCCGGTGCCCCGCCTCCTCTGAAACTTTATTTTTTAAATTTTTTATGTTTCTCTGCCACAGAGTGAAGTGAGGTGATCGTCTAGTTGTGTCTGCCACAGTTTTTTATTTTTTTATTTTTATTTTTCTATTCCCTTTCCCTCTTCCCTCCTCTTTCACTGTGTGCCCTGTGTTTTTTACCTGCTGAATGCCTTTTAAATAGACAGCTGAATAGCAGCAGGTTGTTTTTAAAACTGAAGGATGAGGCGAGAATCCACCTTCAGATGGATTTCCTGTTGTTAAGTTACGGTAGTTTAATTATCAGGGATCCTGGAAATGAGACGAAACTAACAACTCCTGAAAACATCACAGATGCTTGTTGAAGTATATTTTGGCCACTAAATCTCAACTGATGTCACGAAAATGACACTACGTATTCAGTAGAAAATGAGATGTTTGAGACACGTTCAGGAGTTGTCTCGTACACAAGTCTCAGACTCGGGAGTAAAGACGACAGAGTTCTGTGTGAAGGTGGATTTTGTCCCTCTGAGGAATGTCTTAGTCCCGCCGGGGATGATGGTACTAATGTCTTAGAAACTAACTGTAAATAGAAGAAAACTGACTGAACACTGATGTTTGTAGACAGACAGAGATAACCAGAGACTGATGATGATGATGATGATGATGATTTGTGGACTACTTTTCGTTTAATTTTGCACAGAATGTAAAAAAACACCACTTTTCCTCTCGATGGTGGACGTCGTGTTCGTCCTGACTCTCAACTGCTGTATCATATCAGTAGACGGTGACGCTGCTGAAGGATGGTCAGACTGCACGCTTTAAAAGTGTTTATTAACCGGTGGAACAGCAGAAGTACACGGTGATACTGCAGTAATACTTCATCAGAGAGAAGACTGCTCCCAACACAGCTTCACATGACGGAAGTTGATTCAGAGACGTTGATCCGACATTATTCTGTCTTTTAAGAACGTCACCGTGAGCAGCATCACCGTGTCCTCCAGCCCGTCTTCTCCACAGTTTAACACTCAGGTTAATGTGCTGCATTGTGACCACCGTCAGTTATAAAGTGTCACAGAATATTCCTTTAGACATGATCTCACTGCATCTCTCTCCACTGTTTCGTGTCACTTTGTTTTATTTTGATCAGAAGTGATCGCACGTTTCGATAAGCTTCACCGTGTCTGTACGACTTCTTGTTTCATTACCTGACTAAGATTTTGTTTCCGCTGCTTTCTCTGTGTTTTTATGTGTCGAGGGTCCAACTCTCCGTCAATACAACCAGCTCAGTGTGGGATTATGACCCTGTCTGTCAGAGTCCTGGTATCAACATCAGTGATCTGGTGGACAGCTCGAGGACACCCATTGAGATCCGATCACTCGGACCACATTCAGAGGTGGTTCGGGCCGCAGGTGACCACATTCATTTAGCAGTGTGCACACACTCATGTCCTGTAGTACACTACTGAACGGACTCCCCTGAAACAAGAGGAGGAACAAGAAGCAACAAGAATCCCTCAACTGGTTTTAAGAGTTGTTTCATGAGGAGAAACTGAACAAACTTTGTGAAACAGCTACGACCAATTATAAATCATTGGAGCTTCTTGTGCATTCAGCATTAAATGTAATACATGAAGCCAACTATTAACCACAATTTAACCAGACTCCCTTAACAAATCAGCTAATTTTAGTAGTTGCTGAGTAGCATAAAACTTTATAACGTTGTGAAACTCTGTCTCTGACAGATTCTGAATCATTGTCTCCTTCTTGTAAATTCAGCAAATGTTCTGCATGAACTTCTTTCTGTCTTTGTCCTGAGCTGGTTGCATTGGAGACGATGTCCCGGTTTTTGATTCCTTTGTTTTTGACTGTCCCAAACATTTCCAGAAAAATGCCAAAAAACCTGCAGACATCTGACCGGTAATGTGTCCATATCCTCATCCTCAAGTGCAATTAGTGAAAAAACACACACCACAAGTACACACACACACACACACACACACTTACAATACATACACATCATGTAGCATCAAGACTAAAAGACACTACAGCTCGTTAAAACTGGTTTTAATGAAGACGAACACTGAACCAACACACACACACACACACACACACACACACACACACTCAGAGTTATCACACCATCAAAGTGCCACACACACTCCTGCTCGGTGGAAATGTAATCAGTGTGTTGTTCTTCTGAGCTCCATGACCTTTGACCTTACTCCTCTCTCTGTTTGTTCAGAACCTTTGGACTCTGTTTGTTCAGAACCTTTGGACTGTGAGTTGTTATTTTCTCTCTGTATCTTGCTGCTCTGCTTTATTCTGATGATGAATTTCTTTATGCAACGTTGACTTGGATGGTTTAACCCTTCAGATGGCAGCTCCTCCCCGTCTATGAAGGATCTCCACTTTATCTCACTGTACAGTAGAGTCATCATAAAGTCCTTTAACCAGAAACTCTCGACTCTGTTCTCAGTCACTTACTGTAAATCTGCTCTCCTAATTTCGGCTTTTGGTGGAAACAATTAATCAGACTAAGTACCAGACACTGTGTTTACACCCAAAGGTTCCTTCAGCCTGTTGTTGTCCCGAGAAGATGAGGCCAGTTAGTCCACTTGCGTCAGAAGTACATGTACTTTTGAAAGGTATTAACCCCCCAAGCAGGGACTTCTTTGGAGATGAGATGAGCCTCATTTCCATCAAAGTACTTTGGGTATAATGCCTGTGTAACCCGTATGTAACCCGTGGTAACTGCACCTAACACGATCTGTTTTGCATTTCCGCAGTGGTCTAAAGAAGTTTTTCCACCTACGTATTAAAAAGAAACGGCTGTTTTTATACATCTTCATCAGACCATCTGTCGGATGCTTTCTTCTGTAACTCCATTTTGATGTTTCGAACACAATGAACCAAAACAAACTGGTTAGCAGCTGCAGATGGAAAATGGTGGCTGAAGTTAAAGCCTGCAGGACTCGTACATTTGGAAAATACTGCCCCTTGAGAAAGGACTGTTTTGGGAATAAAATAATGTCCCCAGAACTTAAATTGGACCTTGGGCCCTGTGGTGAAACTTTTCAAGCTTTTAAGGTCAAAATCCATGTTTAAGTGTTTTTATCCCGTCTCTCTACATCTCACTTTTGTGCCACTCTCAGGCCCAACAATGGTTCAGAGTTGTTTGTAGGTATTCTTGATGGGTTTTCAGAGTTTGTGACTTCCTGGAAAATGATACAAAAAATTGTGATGACGTATCCTGCACAACTTCATAACTATATTCACTGATTTGTGTGAAACTGGATCATATTTTATGGAGAACGCATGTTCTGATGTCATCCATGAACACTTCTGGACCGGGGTTGTACGCAGCTTCCAAAGATAGTTACAGTACGGAGGTGATTAGTGGAGTTTCCTGTTGGACAGATACTGCTAGCTGTATTGCTAAAGTAACAGAGATGCATCATGCAGCTAGTTAGCTGTCATGCTAATTAAGCTTTGTACCGTTTCCACATCGCCATCTTTTTGGAGGCTGTGTTGTTCAGTGCACATTTTATTGGCTCCCGTAAAGGCCAATCAATTTCCATGACAAGTATAATCTTGCGTACAGTTACTTTTGTTGTTCACAAAAGTTATGTTGTGCTTTCGATTTTCCTTTTCCTGCTCAAGTTATTATCTTCAGCCACCCTGACGTCCCTCAGAGAGAGTAAGTGGTGCTGCAGTGGACAGTCAATAATATCTATTAAATATTAATGTTAAAATGAGATCTTATCTGCCAGACTTCCTCCACAGCACGATGACAAACCGGTTCTGTTCATTGCTCATTTAGGGTGAGGGAAGGGAAAGATGGCGCTCTTAACCTGAAAAACATGGACGCCTGCTGCACAAACATGTAAACATTTATTCTTTAAGTTAATGTTAATGTGTTAAATAATGTATTTGTTGAGCATCCTGTCCAGAAGTAATCATCTGGAAACATTTAGTCATTTAGCTAAGAGGCTTACAAACTCAACATTTCAGTCATCAGTTCAAATCCACCTTTACCAAAATGGTGTTGTTTGTTTGAAAGTCTAATCCAGGAGAACATATTTAAACAGTACCTCTCACCACCACCAGGGGGCACCAGTGTGAGGATTAGGCTTGAGCAGAAGAAGAAGCAGCTCCGTCAGACGTGGGTGCGGTTAAGATGGAGGGAAGATCTCCCATCCGACCGGCCACAGTTTGATGTGTAACACTGTTGTAAATATCACTTGATAAAATAACTCAAACTCCAGATCACTTCAGTTCCTCGTTCATCACCACCAGGGGGCAGCAGTGAGCGACACATCTGAGTCAGCCCTCAGTGTCCTGGCCCCGCCCTCAGAGGCCTCTGCTCATTGGCTGGATCCTGTCGCAGATACAAAACAAGTGTGAGAAAAATTATCTTAATTAAAAACGATTCTTTTGACAGAATTGGACTTCGATGAGATAAAGTGTTCTTCATGTTACATCAAAGCTGTTCTTCATCTTTTTTTATGAGCATTAAATTATATTTATGTGGTCAAATGAAAATTATCAGTCAGAAGTGAAACTGAAGACATTAAAGTTATAAACATCATTGATTTAATCTTGATTCAGTCAGAAAACAGCCACATTAACTCAGACAAATCCACAAATATTGGTTATTTTTTTCTGTTTTCACACTTTCTGATTCGGACTGTCCAGGTTGTCTCAAATGCAGCATTCCTCTCCTCTCCTCTCCTCTCCTCTCCTCTCCTCGTCTCCTCTCCTTGTCTCCTCCTCTCCTCTCCTCCTCTCCTCTCCTCTCATCTCCTCTCCTCGTCTCCTCTCCTTGTCTCCTCCTCTCCTCTCCTCTCCTCTCCTCTCATCTCCTCTTGTCTCCTCTCCTTGTCTCCTCCTCTCCTCTCCTCTCCTCTCCTCCTCTGTGGTGTTAGTCAGCTTCCTGTTGTCACCTCTCCTTGTTTCCTCCTCTCCTCTCCTTGTCTCCTCACCTGTCCTCGTCCACCTGCTGTCCTCCGTCCGTCTCTCTGTTTCCTGCTGTGTCTCGCTTTTTCATCTTCTTCCTTGTTGTCATCAGAACAGTCGCCGTGCCAACAGGAAACCATCCGTCCTGGTCTAAATATAAACACGACATATGTTGTTCATGTTGCTGCCAACAGTGGAGCTGCAGCCAATCAGAGACAACCAAACTTTATTGTTCAGTTCAGAGACGACAGACAGACGACAGACAGACTAAAATAATAACAGTGGTTCTTTCTAACTTCTACTTTATTTTTGTAAACACTGAGAAGTTACCGTCAGTGGAACTAAATCACTTCCTGTGGGTATTTCACAATAAAAGCCTTCCAGGGAATGAAGGGACTGCACTGCTTTCAGCTGCTGGAAGGCTTTTATTGTGAAAAACCTGTGCTGTTACACTCCTTCAAGAAAAATCCAACACACACTGTCAGCCAGTGTTGGAAGGTAACTAAGTACATTAACTCAAGTACTGTATTTAAGTACACGTTTAAGATATTGTGCTTTACTTGAGTATATAAATATATATATATATATATATATATATATATATATATGTACATATATGTATTTACTTTTGCTGCTACTTTTGATACTGAAGTACAACCTCACTGCTGAGGACAGGAAGGCCCGGCATCACTGAGGAGAGACCAGAACATCACATCCTTCTGGCAGACGAAGGGAGATCCATCAGTAGCAGCATCCAGCAGTGAGCCAGTATCAGAGCTCACTCAACACCACGTCAAAACCTCACAGGAAGGTGAGAAATAACACTGGACCCAGACCAAACAATGGTTTCTTATGATGTCACATCACTCTTCCATGCGTTCATACTCAAGAAGCAGTTCAGATGGTGAAGAAACGCCTGCTACACGACCTCAGACTTCACCCTGGACCACATTTGTGCCTACTGGACCTCTGTCTGACAACCACCTACTTCCAGTACAGTGAAGGTTTCTGAGACAGAAGCCCGGCTGTGTCATGGGCTCACCAGTGTCCCCAACAGTGTCCAACCTCTGCATGGAAGAAGTTGAGAGCAGAGCCTTGATGACCTTCACAGGAACTGCTCCGAGCCACTGGTTCAGGTGTGTGGACGACACGAAACCAGAACAAGAGAAGAGGAAGCCCCTAACGACTCTGAAACTCAGAGCCCACATGTTGTAAGGACACTCTCACACATTGTAAGGACACTCCCACACTGTAACGACACTCCCACACACTGTAAGGCCACTCCCACACACTGTAAGGCCACTCCCACATTCTGTAAGGACACACCCATACTCTGGCTGTGTCCAAATTCAGGGGCTGCATCCTTCGAAAGGCACATTTGCCCTTCGAAGGATGCAGCCCCTGAGGCCAATTACGTCACAACACTGCGCGAAGGCTGTCCAAATTCGAAGGCTCCTTCAAATGCAGCCCACAAATGCAGCCTTCTTTTCCCTGTTTCGGAGGACGCACCGCTACTATCCTTCGCGGCCTCCCATATCCCAAGATCCTTTGCGCGCCACTCCTCAGTCCCGAAACAGAAGACGGAAAGCAAGAAAAATGGCGACATCAAGTGGTGCAGACTTGACATTTAAATGTAAGTACTGGTTTATACTCAGTTTTTACTCATTTGAACATCCATTGCCAGATATGTTAAACTTCAGCGGACTTTCAGTTAAAATCCGTGACGCTGGTAATGCGTTAGCATACGGCATAAATTAGCATTATGCCGTTGGAAGTAAAGCCATAAAATCCATTCAGTCAACTCTCTTTCGCCGGCCTGGGCGGCATCAATCGTTACGTAACGGTAAGGGCGGGAACACCTGGTGACGCAACCAGGAAATACTCCGAAGGCTAGACCGTCCAATTTAACAACGGTTGACCACAAAGGCCGGGTCCTTTGAAGGATGCAGCCCCTGGATTTGGACACAGCTTCTGTAAGGACACTCCCACACTCTACAAGGACACTCCCACTCTGTAAGGACACTCCCACACTCTGTAAGGACACTCCCACTCTGTAAGGACACTCCCACACTCTGTAAGGACACTCCCACACTATGTAAGGACACTCCCACTCTGTAAGGACACTCTCACTCTGTAAGGACACTCTCACTCTGTTAGGACACTCCCACACTCTGTAAGGACACTCCCACTCTGTAAGGACACTCTCACTCTGTTAGGACACTCCCACACTCTGTAAGGACACTCTCACTCTGTAAGGACACTCCTGCACAGAGTTTAAAAGCCTGCAGCTCCTCCAGTTAGTTAGAACTGAAGAAGCCTCTTGGTCCAGTTGCCTATGACACAGCACTTTGAGGTACCGTGACCCGGATGACTGAGAACCTTCATCAACAAGATACTTAAGTACATTCAATGTCAGATACTTTCACTTTTACTCGAGTACTCTTCATACGAGGGATTTCACTTTGAGCAAAGTAATATTTAATCACCATATCTTTACTTTTGCTTGAGTGACTGTTGAGTACTTTGACTTCACTGTTGAGGTTTGAAGCTCGTTTCTGTAAAAATAAGATGAAATTTAAGCTCGATGAAAAAAATCTCCTCACACAGTCAAAACTTAATTATGAGATAAAATAAACTTAATTATGAAATAGAAGTCAAAATAAATCTCATAATTGTTTTGATCTCATCATTTACATGATTGTATTAGATCACTATGACTCATTTTATTTCAGTTTGATTTATTTTTTTTAATCAGAGCAAATTTTTCACCAGTTTTGGCTCAACTGGGCTTCCATAGCTTTACAACATGGGACGTTTTACTGACACCACGTCCTCCAGCATGCTTCAGGGTGGAGTCACATCAACTGCCCCCAGATAGTAAAAGTCCTCACAGGTTCCCCCTCACATCTTCATCATCACCATCATCATCATCATCATCATCATCATCATCATCACCATCATCATCATCTTCATCATCATCATCATCATCATCATCATCATCTTCTTCTTCTTCTTCTTCTTCTTCTTCTTCATCATCATGTCACCTTAAAAACTCCTCCGGCAGTGACGTCACGTGAGCTGCAGCAACACGGCGCGAGCAGAGAGAGAGAGAGAGAGAGAGAGAGAGAGAGCAGCAGCGCGCGGACACTGCACAGGTGAACGCACGAGCCTGAACGTCCGCAGGAGGAGAGAAAAAAAACAGCGAAGAAGAAGAAGAAGAAGAAGGAAACCCGGCGCGAGGAGGACTGTAGAGAAAACACCGCGCGTGTCCGTGTTTGTACCCGCGGGTCGTCTCCTCCCGGTGCCTCCCTTCCTCCTCCTCCTCCTCCTCCTCCTCCTCACCCTCTCTGCCGCCGGTATCGATCCATCAGCGGCTGATCACCGATCACTTTCTCTCCGGCTCGACGCTTGTTGACAACAGCTGATTCAGGAAGGAAGCAAGGAAGCAAGGAAGGAAGGCAAGTGGATTTGTGACGGGGGCGAGAGGACCACCGAACCTCACCGAACCGGACCGGACAGAACCGAACCGCACCGGGAGATGGAAGGCAAAGAGAAGGCACCGGCAGGTAGGAGGCAGACGGGTGGAGGAGGGTGGAAGTTTACTGGCAGCAGAGGGTGGAGGAGGAAGTTTGATCCTGCGGAGGGTGGAGACGGGAGGATGGAGGGATGAGGGAGGACGAGGGAGGACGAGGGGTGGAGGGAGTGATGCATGTTGGGTACAAGTGTACTGCGGTATCCTGCTGCTCACAGCCTGATGCAGCTGCACTGGAGCTGCTTTAGGTGTGGTTATTATGGGATGGGGTGCAGTGTGTGTGTGTGTGTGTGTGTGTGCGCGCGAGCGGCTGAGATGCTGAGAAAAGCCTGATGCAGCAAAAACACAGAGCGAGAGACAGACAGGTGGGCTGAGGGAGAGACAGGTGGTGGAGGAGAGACAGGTGAGAGCGTACGTAGAGGTGGTGAGACAGAGAGGACGTGTGGGGACAGACAGGAGGGTAGGGAAAGGGCTGTGAGACAGGTGAGGTGCACAGAGACAGACGTAGTCAGGGTGAGAGAGACAGGACAGTGAAAAGACAGACAGGATGGCAGAGAGACAGATATAATGATATACAGGTTAAAAGGAAATCAGCAAGACAGGTAAGAGGGCAGAGAGACAGACAGACAGGTGAGAACGTACATAGGCAGAACAAGGTGGTGAGACAGAGAGAAGACTTGTAGAGACAGACAGTTCAGAAGGCTGTGAGACAGATGAGGTGCAGAGAGACAGACAGGTGGACTGAGGGAGAGATAGGAGGCTTTAAATCGAGTGAGAGACAGGTGGTGGCGGAGAGACAGGACATTGCAGGCAGACAGGTGAGAGCGTAGAGAGAGAGACAGGTGGAGCAGAGAGATAGATATGAAGGCAGAGAGACAGGCAACAAGGGGGTAAGACAGAGACGGTTTGGGACAGATAACAGAGAGGAAGACAGGGGGAGGGAGACAGTTAGGGGTCTGTGAGACAGGTGAGGTGCAGGCAGACAGGTGAGAGTGAGAGAGACAGGAACATGAGAAGCAGATGAAGTTGGAGAGACAGACAGGATGGAAGAGAGACAGATATGAGTGTAGAGAGTGAGACAGGAAGTTTCATAAATGGTCAACACAACACACACATCAACACAACACACATCAACACAACACACATCAACACAACACACACATCAACACAACACACATCAACACAACACACACATCAACACAACACACATCAACACAACACACATCAACACAACACACACCAACACATCAACACAACACAACACACACATCAACACAACACACACATCAACACAACACACACCAACACATCAACACAACACAACACACACATCAACACAACACACACATCAACACAACACACACATCAACACATCAACACAACACAAATCAAAACAACACACACATCAACACAACACACACATCAACACAACACACATCAACACAACACACACATCAACACAACACACATCAACACAACACACATCAACACAACACACACCAACACATCAACACAACACAACACACACATAAACACAACACACACATCAACACAACACACACCAACACATCAACACAACACAACACACACATCAACACAACACACACATCAACACAACACACATCAACACAACACACACATCGACACAACACAAATCAAAGCAACACACACATCAACACAACACAAATCAAAACAACACACACCAACACAACACTAGGGCTGCACAATTAATCGGATATTAATGACGATCATGATTTTGGCCGCCATGATAAAATTAAATGATCGTGGCGATATGAACATTTAAGAAGCTCTGCTGCATCAAACAGTCACCACCACCAGGGGGCGAACGGAGGGTCAGGGCTTCATTAAGCTGCCTGAATAGCGGCGAGCGCCCCCTGCAGCGGCGAGCGCCCCCTGCAGCGGCGAGCGCCCCCTGCTGCGGCGAGCGCCCCCTGCAGCGGCGAGCGCCCCCTGCTGCGGCGAGCGCCCCCTGCTGCGGCGAGCGCCCCCTGCAGCGGCGAGCGCCCCCTGCAGCGGCGAGCGCCCCCTGCAGCAGCAGCAGCCTCAAATTATATTCAACAGTGTGACACCCCGTCCTGACAGACAGCAACGCGACAGTGAGCGATTAGGAAAAGTGATTCGAGGTCGTACTTTTCAGTCAGCCGGTCCTGACGAGCTGCGAGCGATATCGCTCCGTCCAGCGACGTCGCTCAACCCTGAAAAAATCGCTCACTCCGTCTCTATGTGGACGACATTTGGCGGCGGTGTCCCGCCCCGACACTTCTACTTCTAACTTCCTGAACTCCTCTTTTCAGAGTTGTGTCTGTGCCACAGGGCAACACAACTAACTTACTCAACCGCCTGAAAAAACACCACAAACACAAATATGATGAATGCATGAAGGCCGAAGCTAACGCTGGTCCACTGAATCCGTCCGTGTCCAGCGCCGACCCAGACGACCCAGACACTTTATGATGCACTCTGCAATGGCATGTTTATTTTTTGCCCATTGTCTTGGGTACGTTTCATTTTATTATTTATGATTTATTATTATCTTAAGTTTCAATTTGAAGCCTTGTTCACATACGGTTTGTTTAAAAAAGAGAGTGTAATAAAAAGACATGTTTTACTGAACGTGATTAATAATCCTGATTAATATCCTGATTTCAATATTGATAAAAATAATTCTGATTATCATTTTGGCCATAATCGTGCAGCCCTACACAACACACACCAACACAACAGGCATCAACACAGCACACACCAACACAACACACACACACATCAACACAACACACAACACACACCAACACAACACACACCAACACAACACACACACATCAACACACACCAACACAACACACACCACAATACTGATCATCTCCAGTCTGTAGCCTCCTGCCTGTCTGTCTGCCTGCCTGTCTGTCTCCCTGCCTGTCTGTCTGCCTGCCTGTCTGTCTGCCTGCCTGTCTGTCTGCCTGTCTGCCTGTCTGCCTGCCTGTCTGTCTGCCTGTCTGCCTGTCTGTCTGCCTGTCTGTCTGTCTGTCTGCCTGTCTGTCTGTCTGTCTGTCTGTCTGTCTCCCTGTCTGCCTGCCTGTCTGTCTGTCTGCCTGTCTGTCTGCCTGCCTGTCTGCCTGTCTGTCTGTCTGCCTGCCTGCCTGTCTGTCTGTCTGCCTGCCTGCCTGTCTGCCTGTCTGTCTGCCTGGCTGCCTGTCTGCCTGTCTGCCTGCCTGCCTGCCTGTCTGTCTGTCTGTCTGCCTGCCTGCCTGTCTGCCTGCCTGCCTGTCTGTCTGTCTGCCTGCCTGCCTGTCTGCCTGTCTGTCTGCCTGGCTGCCTGTCTGCCTGCCTGCCTGCCTGTCTGTCTGTCTGTCTGCCTGCCTGCCTGCCTGCCTGCCTGCCTGCCTGCCTGTCTGTCTCCCTGCCTGCCTGCCTGCCTGTCTGTCTCCCTGCCTGCCTGTCTGCCTGTCTGTCTGCCTGGCTGCCTGTCTGCCTGTCTGCCTGCCTGCCTGCCTGTCTGCCTGTCTGCCTGCCTGCCTGCCTGTCTGTCTGTCTGCCTGCCTGCCTGTCTGCCTGCCTGCCTGCCTGCCTGCCTGCCTGTCTGCCTGCCTGTCTGCCTGCCTGCCTGCCTGCCTGTCTGCCTGTCTGCCTGCCTGCCTGCCTGTCTGTCTGTCTGCCTGCCTGCCTGTCTGCCTGCCTGCCTGCCTGCCTGCCTGCCTGTCTGCCTGCCTGCCTGCCTGCCTGCCTGCCTGCCTGTCAGTCAGTCAGTCAGTCAGGGAGCAGCAGAGGGCTGAAGCTGCAGTGAGTCAGCGCTCTGCTGCTGTCAGAACAGAACCGCTGTGTCGCTTCAGCCCACCTCCACTGTGATGTAATTAAAGGAGCAGTTCAACAGCATGGACACTTACAGGTAAAGACCTGCTGTCCTGCAGAGAGAGACGTTCATACTGATACACCTCGTGTCTGTGCTGTAAATATGAAGCTAGCAGCTGGTTAGCTTAGCATAGTGTTGTAGTGCGATGTTACAGTTGACTTTTCCAGTTATATTTCTTATATTCTTCTGGCGTGATGTTCATAAATGATATGTTGATGTTGAAACATGTGGTGGAAACAGCAAGAAAAAGATGTCTTAGCTTAGCAAATGTCTAGAAACGGGTGGAAACAGCTAGCTTAGCTTAGCATAAGGTCTGGGAACAGGTGGAAACAGCCTGGCTCTGTCTGAAGGTTGCAACATCCACCCAGCAGCACCTCTACAGATCCCTGATCAATGCTGGTCAGAGGCTTTTGTCCAATCAGCTGGTGTGTGATTGACAGGAGGCAGGGCCTATGTTACCATGACTATAACGATGTGTGTGTGTGTGTGTGTGTGTGTGTCTTTACAGTTAAACAAGGTCAGCTTCAGTTTCAGTGTGTGTGTGTTTACAATAGACGGATCAGAGTGTGTATTGATTCTGGGATCAGATCCACACGATTCAGGACTGAAGTGACCCAACAGAGAAACCTGAGACACTCAATGGACACACACACACACACACACACACACACACACACACACACACACACACACACAGAGGAGGTGTGTATTTCTGGTCGATGTCTGTTGGTGTTTCTGCTGATCAGCTGAGAAACAAACACTGAGACAACATCTGCAGTGATTCAGAGCTTCAGCAGAAACATTATGAGCTCGTGAGTTTGGTGCAACTGATTTTTGTTGTGAGAAAAGTCTTTAATAAAGACTGAGACTTGGTCTGGGGTCAGATACCAGGCGGGTCCAGTCGGATCGGGTCTGAAAGGGTCCGGTTCATGTCTCAGTTTGCGTCTCATGCAGATGAACCTCTGGGCCTCTCACAGTGAACAGTATATAGAGTATATTGTTATTATTTGGACTGATATCTGGATCGTGATACAGAACTTTCTGGATTTTATTTTCACTGAAGACTTGATGATCGAACTGGTCCTGATGTCTGGAGGTTGTGATCTGTAGGACGGAGCGTCTCTGGACCTCCACGGTGCTTCAGGTCTGATGAGATGTAGGTTTGCTGCAGTAGTCTGTGTCCCTGGTGTTCCTGGTGACCCTGGTGTCCCCGGTGTCCCCGGTGACCCCGGTGTTCCTGGTGTCCCCGGTGACCCCGGTGTTTCCGGTGTCCCCGGTGACCCTGGTTTTCCCGGTGTCCCCGGTGTTCCCAGTGTCCCCGGTGACCCTGGTGTTCCTGGTGTCCCCGGTGACCCCGGTGTCCCCGGTGACCCTGGTGTTCCCGGTGTCCCTGGTGTCCCCGGTGTCCCTGGTGTCCCCGGTGACCCTGGTGTTAAAGTGGCGTAATTCTTCTTCTGTTTTCTTCGTTCTTCTTTAAATCAGTCCTCAGTCGGCTGATGGACATTAATTATAAACTTAAAGCATTTTCTCCATCTTAACACATCCTAAGACTCATGAGGTTGAGGAGAGTTGACCAATAAGACGATGTCTGAGGATTTGTTGTCAAAGTGAAAAGCAGAAGCACCTTTTTAGCAACATTAAGACTTAATCTCTCTGCTAACCAGCTGAACCTGAGTCCATCCTGGTGCCTGCAGCTCTTCTCCCTGACCTGCTGTCAACAAAGGTAGAAGACGATCGTTGTTTTGCTCTGCAGGCACGTTTTTAATCAACGACTGTGAAGCTAAACTCAACACGTTTTGACTACGGCTAGCCGGCTTTGTCACGAGATTATTAACCGGCAGACCAACAGAAAATATATAAACATTTTCTTAAACCGATCAAAATAAAGACGATATAACTGATTATTATACAGCTGCGTTCTTCCTGTCCTGAGAACTGAACGTGACGATGACAGATGATCATCCTCAGGACCAACAGAGACACACACACACACACACACACACACACGCACACACACACACACACACACACACACACACACCCCTCCTCCACTGTGATGGAGATGAACATAAACAGCATGAGATGCTGAGCTCAGCAGTGTGTGTGTGTGTGTGTGTGTGTGTGTGTGTGTGTGTGTGTGTGTGTGTGCCCCTCCCTGTTCCTGGCCTTTTGTTCTCTGTACTGGTCTCTGGTCTCTCTGGTCTCTGGTCTCTGGTCTCTGGTCTCTCTGGTCTCTGGTCTCTGATCTCTGGTCTCTCTGGTCTCTGGTCTCTGGTCTCTCTGGTCTCTGGTCTCTGGTCTCTCTGGTCTCTGGTCTCTGGTCTCTCTGGTCTCTGGTCTCTGATCTCTCTGGTCTCTGGTCTCTGGTCTCTCTGGTCTCTCTGGTCTCTGGTCTCTCTGGTCTCTCTGGTCTCTGGTCTCTCTGGTCTCTGGTCTCTCTGGTCTCTCTGGTCTCTGGTCTCTCTGGTCTCTCTGGTCTCTGGTCTCTCTGGTCTCTGGTCTCTCTGGTCTCTCTGGTCTCTGGTCTCTCTGGTCTCTCTGGTCTCTGGTCTCTCTGGTCTCTCTGGTCTCTGGTCTCTGGTCTCTCTGGTCTCTGGTCTCTCTGGTCTCTCTGGTCTCTGGTCTCTCTGGTCTCTCTGGTCTCTGGTCTCTGGTCTCTCTGGTCTCTCTGGTCTCTGGTCTCTCTGGTCTCTGGTCTCTCTGGTCTCTCTGGTTTCTGGTCTCTCTGGTCTCTGGTCTCTGGTCTCTCTGGTTTCTGGTCTCTCTGGTCTCTCTGGTCTCTGGTCTCTCTGGTCTCTCTGGTCTCTGATGTCTCTGGTCTCTCTAGTCTCTCTGGTCTCTCTGGTCTCTCTGGTCTCTGGTCTCTCTGGTCTCTCTGGTCTCTGATGTCTCTGGTCTCTCTAGTCTCTCTAGTCTCTCTGGTCTCTCTGGTCTCTCTGGTCTCTGGTCTCTGGTCTCTCTGGTTTCTGGTCTCTCTGGTCTCTGGTCTCTGGTCTCTCTGGTCTTTGCTCTCCTCTTGGCATTGTAGGCTTTGTAGTGGTATGACCCGGGCTCGCTGGATTTGAGGTGTTGGTCGAGTTTTAAAGCTCTTTTTTGGATCCAACAGGGGAATTGGCCTAATTCAGCTCTGCACCCGTTGTTGGGGCTGTTCCTGTGGACTCTGAGGATCTTCTGCAGATCTCTGTGTGCCGGCTGTCCATTGGGTGTTTGTCCCATTTTTCAAGGTCTTGGTTCATGAGAGGGCCCCACACTTCACTACCATACAACATAACTGGTTCGATTATGGACTGAAATATGCTGATCCAGATGTTGACAGGTGTGTCCATGTTTGAGGTTTTTGTTATAGTCCAGAAAGCTCTTCTGTCCTTGTCTCGCAGGTCTTTAATGGCCAGGTTGAAATTTCCCGTGGATGTGATGTTTAGTCCTAAATATGTGTAGCTGTGTGTGTTCTATGTCCGTAGAGTCCAGGTGGAACCGGTGTTGGTTTTTGTCTGGCTCTTAGGTCGTTTCTGGAAGACCATGACCTTTGTCTTCTCCAGGTTGACGGTCAGGGCCCAGGTCTGACAGAACTTCTGCAGGTGGTCTAGTTGCTTTTGTAGAGCCTCTTTGATGGAGCGAGCAGTATGAGGTCATCTGCAAATAGTAAGCGTTTGACTTCTCTGTCAGAGAGGGTGAGACCAGGGATATCGGACTCTTCCAGGGATTAGGCCAGTTCGTGGATGTAGATGTTGAACAGGGTGGGGCTCAGACTGCAGTCCTGCTTCACGCCTCTACTTTGGGGGAAGAAGTCTGTTTCCATGGTTCCAGTTTTTACAGCGCATTTATTATTTATGTACATTGTTTTGATGATGTCGTAGATTTTTCCTCCAATACCTTTTTCTAATAATTTCAGAAACAGACCATGATGCCAAATTGAGTCTTCTTCTTCTACTTGAAGTCTACAAAACAAGAGAAGATTGTTTTTGTTCTGGTGGACGTGTTTCTGGACGAGGGTGTGGAGGGTGTAGATGTGGTGCTGGTTCTGTGTTCTGGTGTAAAACCAGTCTGACTCTTGCTCAGGACATTGTGCTCACTGAGGAAGTTTTGCAGTCGGCTGTTCAGGATGCTGCAGAATAACTTCCCCAGGTTGCTGCTGACACAGACGCCTCTGTAGTCGTCTGGCTCGTATTTGTTTCCACTTTTAAAGATCGGAGTGACGATCCCTCGGCTCCAGGTGTCAGGAAAATGTCCAAAGTTCAGAATGAGATTGAATAATTTCAATATGGCAGTTTTGATTTTATGGCTGCTAAACTGAAGCATTTCATTCAAGATGCCATCAGGCCGCTTGCCTTCCCTGGCTGCAGGGCCTGGATCTCAGCCAGCAGCTCCCCTTCACTGATTTCAAAGTCTAAAGGATTCTGGTCGTCTTTAACGATTGATTCAAGGGTTTCTAGTTTGTTGATCAGATTATTTTGGGCTGAATCCAGTGTGGTTGCACTGTGTAGATTTTTAAAGTGGTTTTTCCATATTTCCCCGTTTTGAATAGCCAATTCTTCCTTGTGTGATTTGTTGAATGATTTCCATTTTTTCCAAAAGTTATTTGAGTCAATGGACTCTTCAGTTTCTTTAAGTTGGTGCTGTTCATGCTGCTCCTTTTTAGCTCTCAGTGTTTTCCTGTATGATTTCAGTGTTTCCCAGCACTGGAGGCGGAGCTCATGATTGTCAGGCTGTCGGTGTTTTTCATTGGATAGTTTCCCGAGTGTTTTTCTCAGACACCTGCAGTCAGAGTCAAGCCACTTTTCATTGGTTGAGTTTGAACTGTGACGCTGAGATTTTTTCAGATTGGATATAGATGCTGTGCTGTCAAATATGTGGTTAATGTCCCGAACAGCCTGGTTCAGGCCGTCACTACTGTGGGGATGTGAGGTGGTGATAAAATGGTCTAACTGGTATTGGATTGTTGGATGACCGATTGCTTTCTGGTAGTCATCCTTGCTATTACTTGTCCATCTATAGGGTTGTTTGGAGCGGTTGAGTTTGCTGGGCTCTGCTACGTTGGGGTCAGTTGGTGTCTTCCTACTGTACAGGGTGATTTTGCTGTGATCAGATAAAGGTGACGGGGCTGACGGTGAATGCTCTTAGACAGAGGGGCTCTAGGTCTGTAACACTATAGTCCACTGTGCTGTTGCCAAGAGGAGAGCTGTGTGTAGAGACTGAAGGAGTCCCCTCGAAGCGACCGTTGACTACGTACAGACCCAGCGTGCGACACAACTGCAGCAGCTGATTCCCATTTCTGTTGACGGTTTTGTCAAAGTTGTTCCTGTGCCGGTGTGAAGCAGAGGGGATGTTGATCTGGCCCGGTATATGTTTGTCTCCCTGTGCATTAATCAGATCTGGTTCTGTGCCTGTTCTGGCGTTAAGGTCACCACAGATCAGCACGTTTCCCTGTGATTGGTAGTAGCTGATTTCATCTTCAAGAATGGAGAAGCTGTTTTCGTTGTAATAAGGTCTCTGGTCTCTCTGGTCTCTCTGGTCTCTCTGGTCTCTGGTCTCTCTGGTCTCTGGTCTCTCTGGTCTCTGGTCTCTCTGGTCTCTCTGGTCTCTCTGGTCTCTGGTCTCTCTGGTCTCTCTGGTCTCTGGTCTCTCTGGTCTCTCTGGTCTCTGGTCTCTCTGGTCTCTCTGGTCTCCGGTCTCTCTGGTCTCTCTGGTCTCTCTGGTCTCTGGTCTCTCTGGTCTCTCTGGTCTCCGGTCTCTCTGGTCTCTGGTCTCTGGTCTATCTGGTCTCTGGTCTCTCTGGTCTCTCTGGTCTCTGGTCTCTCTGGTCTCTGGTCTCTCTGGTCTCTCTGGTCTCTGGTCTCTCTGGTCTCTCTGGTTTCTTCTCATCTCTCTGGTCTCTGGTCTCTCTGGTCTCTGGTCTCTGGTGTCTCCGGTCTCTCTGGTCTCTCTGGTCTCTGGTCTCTCTGGTCTCTCTGGTTTCTTCTGGTCTCTCTGGTCTCTGGTCTCTCTGGTCTCTGGTCTCTCTGGTCTCTCTGGTCTCTGGTCTCTCCGGTCTCTCTGGTCTCTGGTCTCTCTGGTCTCTGGTCTCTGGTCTCTCTGGTCTCTCTGGTCTCTGGTCTCTGGTCTCTCTGGTCTCTCTGGCCTCTTCTTCTTCTTCAGTGTCTAATGGAGGCTGATTGTGTTAGTGTTGAATTTGAATTAAACTTTATTTAAACCACACACGCTGATTCTACACAATTTATGTACTGAGTGGAAGATGACATCATCGAACAGCTGTTTCACCTGGATGGGCGTGGCCTTGCAAGGTGTAGCAGTGCACGCTTCAGCGAGCTCGTTAAAAAATAATGGCCTGGATTCAAATAATAAGCCAGCGTTCACTTTTGGTTTTACAACAGGAGCAGCGATAATCTCCAAAAATAAAAATCCTCTGTTTCACACTCAAAATACTGAGTTTTTCAGCAGTGCTGGAGTGTTTATTGGCCCGGTGCGTTGCAGTGCATTCTGGTTGTTGTGGACACAACAGCTCCTATTTCTCTGTTTTCTCTGCTTATTCAGCACCAAGTCCACAAATGCTTGTGTCTTTCTGCTGCAGAGACGGATCAGTTTCATGGAAGCATGATCTGTTCAGTGGTAAAATACTTAGTTGAATTTATGTTTCATGACCGAGTCAAACCGAGCCGCCCTGATTTGCTTTTTCATCGCAAGAGTAACTGCATCGAGTTCAGCAAAGCCGCGGCCGCCCCGCCTCCGAGTGGGCCGCGGTGCCGTCTCGTGACTCTGACCAGCCCGTAACATCCACCCGTCCACCCTGAAACCACTACTGAACTCACGTCTGTGCAGAAACCTGAGAAAGAGGTTTTTAAAGTCCGTGTTCAGCTCTCAGGACGTCTGCAGCTTCTGACGGGACCTCTTTAGTTTCTCTCGTCCTGTTTCATGTGTTCACTGTCAGCTGCTTCATGTTCAGTTACTGCTGCTGAAAACACGTTTCCTGTGAAGCTGCTTCATAATAAAAGCTTTTAAATGACAAAAAAATAGGGGCTTTTATTGTGAAGGAATTATAGGAAATGTGTTTGTAGCTGAACTAGCGGAGCTGCTTTGTTAGCGGTGCTTCTTCGATAGTACTGCAGGGATCAAGCGTCACTGGTTTAAGACCTTCAAGCAGGTAGACCAGCTGTGGCCGAGTCAAACCGAGTCGAGCACATGTGACGGAAAACCAGCATTTATGTGAACAAACCTTTGTCACAGGTGGAGTTTAATTTCAGGACGATGATCACAACTTAAATCACCACGATGTCTTCAGACAGAGAGAGGTTTGTGTTCCTGATGTGAACGTGATGATATGTGATCTTCCTCCTCCTCCTCCTCCTCCTCTCAGGATGTCTCAGTGTGAGCATGCAGCCTCATATCACTCAACATAATCGATGCTAAAGTGTTAGCATGGAGCTAATGGAAGCCGTGATGGACGATGATGATGTTTCTGTGTCGACCAACGGGACGGCCTATAAAATTGTGGCGTGTTCCCTTTAAGGGTATCGCCATGGAGACAGTGTGGAGGGGCGAGAGACAGCGAATGAGAGAGAGAGAGAGAGAGAGAGAGCTTAACCTCAAAGTGTATCGTCATGTAGAGAGAGTCAGCAGACCTTTCAGTTATTTATGAGGCTCTTCAGCAAATGGTCTCTGCAACACACACACACACTGACACGCTCACACACATACACATGCTCACACACACACAAACACACACACACACTCTCTCACACACACACACACACACACACACACACACACACACACACAGACACACTCACACACACACACACACACTGACACGCTCACACACACACACACACTCTCACTGACACGCTCACACACACACACACACACACACACACACACACACACACACACACACTCTCTCTCTCTCTCTCTCTCACACACACACACACACACACACACACACACTCACACACTCTCTCACACACACACACACACACACACACACACACACACACAGTGGCTTGATGAACAGAAATGTGATGCGGCGGTCGTGTGCAGTCTGAGTGCTGCAGCGCTGCATTAACACTCCCATCAGCCCCGGCTGCACACAAACACTTCCTGAAGGAGGAAACACTCACACCCCGCCAAAGTAAGAGTCCTCACGCTGTGTGAACGTGTTATTAAAGGATCAGTCTGCTGTTTCTCTTCAACAAAACTCTGGTTCAGACTCAAACCAACACGTCGTCCGTCTCTTTGTCCCTCATGGCTTCCCGTCCGTCTCTCTCAGCTCGTTGGTTCCTGCTGAAGACGTGAATCTGTGAAACTCGTCACATGTTGACATCATGTTGAAATATCCCGATCACAGCCAGTGATCCGACACAGGGCAGGGTGACAGGAGCGTCACCTGTGAGCCTCGTGTCTTTACTAACGTTTCATCCTGAAGGATCAATATTATATCTGATCAATATCATATCTGTGTCTGTGCTGCCTGCACATTTACAGGACAGTAATGAGAGGTAATGAGAGTTTGTGAGCAAACCAAAGCTCTATTAGTTTGCATTGTTTCCAGCAGACTGTATTGTGTGAGTGTTCAGACTGTTTGTGGAGGACTGAGACGCAGCTTCAGTCCTGAGGAGACGTGCAGTCAGACAGCAGCTGTGTCGGTGATGAGTCAGTCTGTTGTGATTTCACTGTCAGTAATTAGACGTCTTCAAGTTAAAAGTGTGAAAATCACCGTTTCCTCCAGCAGCTGCATGTGAGTGGAAACACGGTGGGACAGTGTGATGAACTAGTAATGAGAGAAAACACGCTAGTACGAGAAGATGGATTTTATTTTTTACAGCAGCGATAGAAAAGCGCCACATATAAACACAGTAAAGCAGGACAAACTGTGTCGTCCCTTAAGCTCAGTTTGATCATCTTCTTCTTCTCATTAACATTTTCTTCTGCTCCTTTACATTTACATAACCTCCTAGCAGGTAAATATTGTTCATGAATTTTAAGACATTCTGATAAAAAACAGGATTATTAAATGATGAAGCTACAATCTGAATATCAATAAGTTCAGGTGCAATAATTATCAGACAGACAGACGGATGTGTCATTATGATTGGACAGTTTCTGTCCAGCTGTGATGTCATCAGTGTTGTCTCTGGTTCCTGTGCTGAGCTGAAGGAAACATGGCTGGACGTCCTCCTCCGTCCTTCACTGCTGCTCTCAGCATCTTTTCCTCTTCTCCTGCTCCGTCACACCCTGACGCCTCGCTGCTGCCCCCTGCTGGTCACACTGAGAACAGACTGCAGTGACACACAGCAGCAGCATCACTGCAGCTGCAACACACACACACACACACACACACACACACACATCGTCTGAGACAAAGGAGACAGCGTCATGTGTTCTGATCACCAGTCAGCTGTGTTTTCTCACTAAATCACATCGTATGAAGGTCAGGTTCAAAGACGAGGACGATGAAGATGAAGACGAAGATGAAGATGTGTCGTGCATACAAATGAGCGGAGCCTTCAACAAACATCAGAAACGTTTCATACAAAAGTCCAAAAATAAAGAAAAGCAGCACATATTGATCAGACAGATGATCGGACCAAAGCATGACGTATAGATCAGGGTAACGATACATCCGGACCAATATATCGATTCAGCGGTCAACGATTCAGTAGCATCAATGCAGCGTGGAAACATCGATTCATATCGCCGCCATCGTTAAAATGCGCCTTTACTTTGAAATTCCCATGGCACGCCTGCGTCACCGTTTCCTTTCTAAACAGTCGATTCTTTTATTAAAACAACTGATTGTTTTCCATTTAAACCATCAATAAATAATATTCACACTGAATAAAACTGCCAAATCATATTTTAGTTGTTACTTTACTTACTTTTACTGTGATACTGAAGAAAACTTCACAACAAGATGTTTCTAAGGCAAGTTCTTCTTCTTTAGGACTTCTAATCAGATTTATGATGTAAAAACATCAGAAAGAACATGAATGGCTCCGAACAGCTCGTCTTGTCGGACCTTTAGTGTTTTAACTGATCATAAATCAGCAGTATAAAGTATATTATAAATATTGTATCTAACTTTGGGCGTGGACGGAAGCTCTGATGTACATTAGTGCTCCTGCTGCTCAGGTATTGATTTTAATCTTCCGTCGTTGAAATATTCATCCTCACTTTAGGACCATTAGAGACATCACCAACCATCAACAGTGATTTAAAGCTATCGGACATGAGGCTGCAGTATTATAGTCTGAGGAAGTGCTGATGTCTCCATTTATGATGTTTTGACATCAATTTGCACAAAATCTGGAGACAGTCCAACAAACATCCGTTACTTGACATTTTGTAACTGAAGACAGAACACGTCAAAGCATTCAGGGTTTCTGTCTTTTAGTTGGTTTTACTGTTGTTCTTTGTAAACCTCTGTCAGAGCCAGAGTACGGTGGCCCTGAGGGATCAAATGAACAGAGCATTTTGACACAAATGAAGGATTTAGAAAAACTGCAGCAAAGTGAGAAAACAACCAAATATAGAAGGAGCTCGAATCTTCTTGTTGTGGGATAATGAGCTTTATTTTCTGTACTTAGTCGTGTTTGTCACTTTACATGTTTGTCCTTTAAAGCTGTGACCAGATATGATGAAAATCATCTCTATGAATCTTTTACGTTGATGATAAAACCTCGTTACATTGAGACTAAGTGTCTGTAGCTCAGAGGTGATGGTCTGACAGCCTGTAGTTTCAGCTGAGTCCAACAAGGCGACAACATAAACTCACTAAATGTGAAGGAAATATTTTGACATCTATTTTCCTTCTAAACAGAAAAATACAACCGTCGACCGTCTGAACTCAAGTTTCTCTGTAACTGAACTCAGACGAGCTTCATCACCTCGTTAACTCATCGTCAAACACACTTCATTCAAACTGGACACAAACTGAACCACAGTCACCAGAACAGTGTTGGTTTGTCTCCACAGTCTCTGGTTCGGTCCAAATAAATCCTCAGCTCACAGAGTAGCATGTGGAAATATTCTGCCTCTACACGCTGATGATGTCCGACTCTCTCTCTCTGTCCTCTCCTGTCTCTCTCCGTCCTCTCCTGTCCTCTCCTGCTGTGTCTTCTCGTCCCCGGAGTCACAGTCCTGGTCAGAGCTGCTGTAAATCACCTCTGTACTGTGTCCTCTGTCTTCACACTGACCAACTGAGTTCAGTTCTGAAGTGTCAAACACGTTCAAACTGGACACAAACTGAGTCAAACTCACCAGTGACTCTACCTGTTATCCAAGGTCTCTGAGCTACTTGCTAACAGCAGCTAGGTGCCACAGCCAGAGTACAGTGAGCAGCAGTTAGCGGTTATGCTGCCCCCTGTATGTTTGCAGCTTCCTTGAAATTCTACCCATTTTTCACTGGTTACACCTTTAAAGAGCTGAAGAAACAGCCCGAGCAGTAGGGCTGCTCGATTATGGAAAAGGAGCTGTTATTTTCTTGTGCCTGTCTGAATTTGACGGATAAGAAGTCGCATGGCACATATAATACATACAGTGTGTCAGATCGATGTCTGACGCGCAGTATTGGCGAACCGACCCAGAGTGAACGGATAAGCCGGCGGCGCGGAGCGAGGCTGTGTCGGTCTGATGGTGTTCACTGTCTGATGACTGAACAGGTCCATCACTCAACAAAATAGAGAAATGTCCCACAAAGCAGCGTTACAGGACCAAACAACAGTAACGTAGTAACTGGTCGTGTCTTTGGCAACTTAGGAGGAAAAAAATACCGTGAAGTGTCCGTCCGACCGACTCTTCATCACATTTCTGCCCGAAAAACAGCGTCTTTCCCCGGCAAAAAACTTTCACTCGCCAAGTGTTTGTCGCGGTGATTCAGCCCTCCGACCGAGACTTAGTGAACTTCTCCCTCCCCGCGAGTGACAGAGTCGGACAGCGTCCCGTTTACTGATGGCGATTATGTAATTATGTAACTTAGTTGAGTGAGAGCCAGTCAGCAGCGCCGCGGTGAATGCTTGGGACTGAATTGCGCATGCGCGTCTCTTTCAGAAAATCTCTCGGCTTACTGTACAACGAAAAATGCCAAATAAATCGTTTCAATTCGATTATATTAGTTTGGAGATCGTTTGACCCAAAAATCGAAATCACGATCAAAATTCGATTAATTGCACAGCTCTACTGAGCAGTGGAGCTGCAGCGTCGCAGCGTCTGGTATTAATAGTATAGTTGACACTCTGAGAATAAACCTTCTCCTCTTACTGCTCCGCTCAGCCCGATGAAACACGAGCCTGAACCCACACCAAACCCAACCAGCACTTCTGTGAGATGGCAGCAGATGTTTCACAATAAAAGCCTCGTTAAGAGGTGAAGAGTCTCTACCTCCGAAATGTTAGAGGGCTTTTATTTTGACGTACAGAAAAATGATACAGGAAGTGTTGAGATTATTTGAACAGAAACTTCAGAACCAGTCTTAAAAGCGGGATCTACGATTCTCCACTATTTTCTTTTACTTCACAGACGACACAGCTAGCTTAGCGTTAGCCTGCAGCGTCACTTGCGTGTGGTGTGACGTCCTGAAACACCTGAAATCAATCAGGATCTTTCTGCAGCTCCTTCATCAGCGGGTGAAACGCTCTGCAAGCTTCCTCTCGTCTTGTGTTCAGGAGTGAACGGACCCAATATCTTATTTTAATTTGTTATAGAAGTGACAGGACGACTCATATTGTGAATTTTCGCAATGAAATGAAAACAGACGTGGTGTTCAAAGGCTTCAGCAGTGACGTCTCTGGTTTGTGACCAGGATCTGATGGTTCACGTTGTGTTGACCACAGAGCGACCTGATGTCAGGACATGTGACGATGTTGTCACAGATAAACCTCTGTCTTTTTTCTGTGTTCCTTTGTTTTTGTCTCGTAGTTTCATCTCGTGGCCTCTGACATACGGAAACATCTGTAACTCAGGCTGAATGACAGGATGACGGGGTGTTAACAGCTGACAGTAGATCAGATTTAACACTCTCCTGACAGCCGGCACACTTTAACTTCTTAATGAAAGAGGAGCTGGATAAGATGTTTGTGACGGAGGAGGTGTGACAGGCTGTCAGAGCACCAACAGCTGACAGTGTCGTCACATGGAGGCGTGAGCTGTCAGAGCCGTGGACTCACTCTGGATCACATAATGACTTCTCTCTCAGTGTGTAAAGGCGACCGACTGTCAGCTGACCGACTCATTGATCGTCTGATTGACCGACTGAAGCTGAGTCAGGTCCGTCTGTGTGGGCGATGACACGTTACTGCAGCCTGTTCCGTCGTCTGCTGTCAGGAGAGAGTAAAGGAGAGCCTGCAGACGAGGAGGAGGGCAGCACTCACAGAGAGAGCAGCCAGCAGGGTGAGTCCACCCACAGTACCCACAGTACTCACTGAAGTACTCATGAAGTACTCAGTGTATTACAAGTACTCAGGACTGAGAGGCTGATGATGATGTTGCGATCAGTGGAGTTTTAATCAGCGTTTAAAGTCGGTTTCAACAGGTTGAGTCAGACACACGACGTCCTGCTGTGGAGGAACTTCAGAGTTGGTTTGTTGTGTTTGTTCGTCGTCTGGTTGTGTTTTTATCTTTGTGCAAGAAGTGCAACGAAACTGACCAACAGGAGCCACAGAGGTGGACGTGATTACATCAACACAGAGATTTTAAAAGAAGTAAAATCAGGTTTAGAAACAACTTGATTGGTTGAAGATGTGGACGTGCTGCTGTCAGTCTGCTCAGTGCTCTACAGTAAACAGAGATGTATGTTTCTAACGTGACTAATCTCTCATCGACTCGTCTAAGAGTAAAAAAACACTCAGAAAACAAAATGGAGGAAGAAAATGGAGCGAAGTAGATCAGCTGTAACACTGAATGATAAAAATATTGTTTACATTTCACAGAGCCGACCTTAATGCATCAAAGCTTTGACCGTTGCCATGGTACTCAAAGCCCAAATCATTATTGGATGGAGTCAGTAGTTTTAGTGCAGCATTATTCATTATGCATCACATGAATTATCATTATCATTAGTTATTGTTCGACGAGCGTCACATTTCTCATCTAAAGTCACCAAACTGAACCTGACAGGGACACGAGACCACAGCCAGCAAAAATGTGGAAAAAATGGAAAAATTTGCAAAGATGACCCACAAAGTGTTTGACTCTGTCAGTAACAGATGAAGTTAGCTTAGTGCGACCTGCATGCTAACAAACTTTTTCTTTGCAAATCAAAAAATTTAATTTTAAGCCTCAAATATTGGAGAGTTAATTCTCACTGAAGCTTCGAACAAATACCTCGTCTTAGACTCTGAGAGTGAATCAGCTGTTGACACAACGGAACATTTTTAAATAACAATAAGTTCAACGGACAGAACAACATGTCTGCTGACTGAGACACTAGTCGACTAATCAATCACATCTCGTTGTTATTTGATTTATTTTGTTTGATGTGAGTTTTCTTGGATTTTAAGATGAGTTTTAAATATTTTTAATGTTTCATGTGTCTCGTTGGAATACAGATTTACCCACGAGGACATAAAGTTTAACTACAGCAGTGTTATTTACCCTGATGGAGGTATGACGGCAGATAGTCTGTGTATTTCCTGTAGTTATAAACAGGGTTTAGTTGGTTCTTTGCTGCTCCACAGTTGATGCAAATAACATGAAAATTATATTCAAACACATGCAAATACACACGACCAGTGTAGAGTGTGTGTGTGTGTGTGTGTGTGTGTGTGTGTGTGTGTGTGTGTGTGTGTGTGTGTGTGTGTGTGTGTGTGTTTGTGTTTGCAGGGATTTGAGCTTTGTGCTGATGTAGAGACGACAGTATAGAGTCAGATATAGACTGAAGTGACGTGTAGAATATAAAGTAAATAAAACAGCCTGGTACATAAAGTTATACACAGACTGTATGAAAAGTAATTTGAAAGTACTAAATATAAACTGTTATATAAAGTTTATATCACCGTGTACACAGACTGTAGAGACGTACAGCAGCGAGGGACGCTGTGAATAAAGAGTCGGTACAGACAGTGTGATTCTGAAGATCGTTGAGACGTCTGAGGACGAAACGCTGATCAATGTTTTCATACATTTTATCAGTTAATGGAAAAAACATTCGACAGATTAATCAACAATGTAAATAATGGAGAGTTTCAGCTCTAGTTGTGTACAGAGAGCTGGAAACACTTCTCTTATTGAGTGTGTATAAACCTGTGATAAATGGTTTATTAAAGAGTTTTTAACGATTAGTTAATAACCGTAACTCCTCCTGTGGACAGATCATAAATCACAACATATATTTAAAAACAGCTGTAAAAATCTAAAATACATCTTCCTCAGAGAGGTTATAACTATTGAACAGTTAACTCGTCCTTACAGCAGCTTGTAAATACATTATAGTGAGTTAATATAAACATTTGTTGTGTTTATTAATGATTTATTAAAGATAAATAAGTAAAGTGTTGCAGTCACACATTGAACACTCCTCCTGTCGTAGTGTATAAATATCAGTGTTAACATCTGTGATCAGCTCTCAGTGTCTCACACCTTCATCAGATCGTCTCACTGCACACAGATCTCATCATACACTCACATACACAACATGTTTACAGACTCAGACGTGTCCTCATGTCCTCATGTCCTCGACCTCGACCTATAAAATATAAACTCAGGACTCTGACATCAAGGAAACTTTCGCTGTGTGTGATTCTGACTGTAGTGACCTCACTGGGTTCTGTTGTTAAACCTTCCCTCGCTACTTGTCTTCATGGATTATTTGTCCACTAGGAGGCAGCAGACCTCTACAGCACACTGACAACACACATCTGACATATTATCAGTTTAAAATGTAGATGTAGCGAACACAAACCCAGGTCATTGGAGGTGAAGTCCACTGTCCTGGGCCGTCTTGACTCAGTCTTTTCTCGCTCTTCATACTCGAGCGACGCTTCGAGAAGTGAAGCCAGAGGGAAAATTATAGCGTCAAACTCAGAAGTGTAGGACCACCGATCAATTAGACTGGTTTCTTACAAAGTATGGAAAAGAGTGGAATTTGATCTGATGCCAAACAGTTCAAATCCTGCAGGATCATAAAACCACTTACGATCGTATGCAGATGACTCCCTGGTTTACTTCTGTCACAAAATCACCAACGCACCACAGACTTACTGTGTTTACAACAAAAGCAAATGAGTTAACGACTGCATGTTACACTGAGATCTTAATATAAGTAAAACAAGCAGGAAAGACTTGAAGCTCCCATGAACCAGTTAGTGGAGCGTTTTTTACTTCAGCATATTTACGTGTTTCCTTTAACAGCAGGTAGTTTGGGACGGACTGATCACGGATATTGTCATGGACACCCAACAATCTGTCAGGAGCGACTAATGTACTATCAAGTTAAAAAAGATTAAGGATGTCCCAATAAGAAGTATGGGAAAAATAGCAGGTCTACATTTTACAGTATGAAGTCAGCGTGGCGTTTTTGGTCCAACACAAAGTGCGACAGAGACCGAACACATCATGATCGAACCGTCTACATTGAAATCTGGAAAGTTGAGTTGAAACTGTGAAAATGTAAAATTTAAAATATGTTAAACCTCCAAGCTGTTGTCTCCGAAGAGTATTTAGTTGATATAAGGTGTCGTAGTTCTCATCCAAACAAAAACAAAGCAAAAAGAAAGCAGATTGTGTAAGTTATAAAGTCTGAAGTGAATCTGGTCGAACAGTTTCAGAGTCACTGAGCAGATTCTCTCCTTCAGGCCACTGTTCAGGTTTAAATTTGGATTCGACGACTCAGAAAAGAAAAACATTTTTAGCTCCGAGAGCCGAGACAGAAACAGAACACACAACTAAAACTACACACAACAGCCCTGTGAGTGTGTGAGTGTGTGTGTGTGTGTGTGTGTGTGTGTGTGTGTGTGTGTGACCTTGACACTGATGTCTCAGTTATATTTACAGTAACAGTATTTTTATCAGAGCAGCTGTGTTTCTTCAGCTCTCTCAGCACCTCGTAGATCTGCAGCAGAGAGCAACAATGAACCAACAACATGTCTGATAATTAACACAATTAACTCTTAGTGATGTTGACGAGACCAGAACAACGAGCTTAATGAACCTCTGGGACTGATTAACATCTTTATAAGTCAGGCTGAAGATAAAGCATCTCTACGGAGGCCCTGAGGGGCCACAGGAATGTTTTTTATCTGGTTTCTCTCCTGAGTTGTGACTCGAGAGCTGGTGGGGGAAGAAGATTTACAGGATATTCTTTATAAAATTCATTAATTTGTCTTTAATCTGTGAAAACGTGTTTCAGGAGAAATTTTTATTTTTCAAATCCAAATATTTTCCAAACTTCAGACGTATCGGTGCTGAATGAACCGTGTCCGACATGTTTTTGTTCATCCCTCGCAAGCCTCGATCCAATAACCAGTGTTGAGGGTAACCTGTTACAAAGTAATCCGTTAGAGTACTCAGACTACTTCTCTACTACTTCTACTTTAATTAGTTTTTCATAAAAGTAATCCATTACTGGCAGAACTTGCTGCCACCCAGTGTGACCGTGGAGATGCTGAGGTCTCGTTCTCACCCCGAGAGGAACGACTGTCAGATACGTTTTGAAAAACGTCTTCTTCTGCGTTATAATCGCTCGACAGAGTAAAGTTACTTCAGAGATCAGAACATTAGCTCGTTAAAAATAAAAAGCCCTTCACTTTTATTGTATTTGTGTTTTATGGTTTCTGTCTTCATCTATAACAGTCAGAGTTTAAACATCATACACAATCAGAGCGTGTTGTGTTGCTGTAACAGCTGTGTCTGATACTGTCTGTCAGACTACATGTTACACTGCGTCCGTCAGTCTGCGTCTGTCGTCCTGTCATCAGGCTGCACAGTTACTGACTGGGCCGTAAAGAAGCTGCAGAGTGACGTGGAGTCCGTACGTCCACAGGTTCAGCCGGCTCCACGCCGTCTGACGATGCAACACACGCGAGTCACAGAGGTTTGACTGCAAATTTTGTTAACTCTAAAATACTCTGACTCGTTACTTTCCTCAGTCGATAACGCAGTAAGGTAATAAGTTACTCTTTAATGGCAGTAATCTTGTAACGTGACGAGTTACTTTTGAAAGTAACGTTACCAACAGTGCCAATAACAAAGGAGGCGCTGTGCTAACATAACTCTGCTAATGGTCTCAGTTAGCAGACGCTGTGCAGAATCAGCAGCTGAGCGTCAGTCAGACCGTCGACTCTGATGACGTCTTCAGCTTCAGCTGGACTTCAGGTCAGTTGATAATGATCAGATGAAGTTAACATCAGCTCCTCTCTGTCTTCTCTGGCTGTGATCACTTCAGGACTTCTTCTCTCTGACAGCCTCGTCCTCAGCGTCTCTGTCTCCCTCTGCTGGTCAGTCACCACAACACATGAGAGGATTTTATAACTGAGGTGATGTCAGACTGTAAATAAATATGACTCTGAATATGATGACGTCATCATGATGACGTCATCATATTCTCATCACAGTGTTGTCATAGGTCAGTTAATTATCCTCAGAAACATTCATCAGTCTGACTTTTATCGACCTGCTCAAATATTTTTACTAAACAACTTTGTTTGAAAAGTGCTTTATGGGTAATATCGACTGTTATAACCATTAAACCATCAAAGTCAGATAAAATGAAATAAGATGAAACAGTCGTCGCAGCACGACGGCAGGAACAGTAAGTCGTGTGTGATTCTGTCGGTCGTCCGTCCTCCAGCCTGCGTCGCCCTCCGACCCCCTGATGGTCAGATAACGTCTGACAGTATCTCTTCGTCGTACACAGAAGTAGTAGTGCAGCACGTCTCTGTGTATCTATATTTAATGTACTGAGAGTTTTTGACATTAAAGTTTAATGTGGATGAATAAAGAATCTTTTATCATCGAGGAGGACGAACATGACGAAGAACAGCAGGAGTCAGTTTGTTCACCATCTCTTATTGTCACACATTAAATATGTCTGATCCTATTTAATACGGTCCTGATACGAGTGAAATGACACAACCTGAAGAAAAAGCTGTGAAGCGTCAGAAGCTTCCTGTCGAGGACGAACAAAGACGTCGGCTGTGATGATCAAATGATTCAAAGTGTTTCAGTGTGACCACTTTAAAAGCTGCTCGTTGTTTCAGATTCATCAATTTTACATGAGCAGAAAAATCTCCTGAATTAAAGATTCAGCATCAAACATTTAAAACACGTGTTCGCCTGTTTCATCTGCTGCGTGTTTGAGTTTCATCAGGACCGTACGGATCCATCGACCAGTCGTCGTGTGATCAGAACAATGTTCGGCGTCACAGATCAATGAGAGGACAGAAAGCGATGCACGGCTGCAGACGACCTGAAGTGAGTCGAGTGAAGACACGCAAACATTAAGGTTAAAGAACAAGCTGAAGTTAAGATGAATGCAAAGCTACAGCAGACGTGTCTTTGTGCAGCATCAGGATGTAAAGCAGACGATACCTGTTAGTAATATTCTTACTTCTAGTCTTAGTTGTGATCTCGTTCTCTATTTAAATCTTTGTGATATTTTCTATTCACGTCCAATAAAAAACAAAACCAGAACAATGAGAGAAAACAAACCTGCTGCTTGTGAGGATCAGACCAGCTGACTGTGATCAGTGTGATCACTGCAGCACCAGTCTGTGCCTGCAGTTCTCCTCACGTCCAGCAGGTGGAGCCGTGTCTCCAGTCTGCTGGCACACAGCTGAGGAGGCTGCAGCTGATTGGTCCGACACTGATTCAAACTTTATTGCTCAGAAACACAAAGACAGCAGGATGAGGCTGAATCAGCTGTTTATCTGTTTGGAGGAAATGTATTCAATTTATTCAATTTATTTAATTTATTCAATTTATTTAATTTATTTAATTTATTTAAATCCTCAGAGAACAAACTTCCTTTGCAACATCATGACATCACTACAGAAGCTCGGAGGAAGAAGTGACTCCTGTTAAACAGGATGAAGTTAATGATGTAAAGAGAGTTTTATGATAAACAGATGTTAGCATGAAGCTAACGCTGCCTCCTCATGTGGTCACAGATGATGCTGGATGTGGAGACGCTCCTGCAGATCTCTGAGACGGAGGGATTATATTTGATATTTGATGTGAGATGAGTCATCGGCAGGATCTGGACTGAGTCCAGGACGACACACTGAGGGATTAGATATAAAAATATAGTCTGGACGCGTGTTCGCTGTCGAACAATAGACTCTGGAGCAAAACACAGTGTGTTGTTAGCGTCTTTGTTTGGTTCGAACATCCAGCTGCCGTCCTCTCCGACGCCCACACACACACTGCAGAGCCTTCTGTTTAAGGTTTAGCTGCAGTGTGTGTGTGTGTGTGTGTGTGTGTGTGTGTGTGTGTGGGTTTATAAGCTGAATGAATAGACATGACAAGTCATCTGCTTCAGTACAACATGCTGTAAAGTGTCTGTGTTTAGCTGAAGAAATCTGTCTTAAATTAGCTGTTTTTACAATAGAAGTCTGGTGTTTTAGATTTCTCTTAAAAACAAGAAATCTCAAGTATGAAACCACAAACGACAAAGAAGTTGTGAAGATGTAAATCTTTGAATTCACAAGTTTAAAGTTTCATGTTAAAAAGGAGGAAGTTTGTTGGGGACTATTTTCGGCGGCAGATGAATCTACATTTGGTGCTTTAGTGCAGCGGTTCTTAACTTTTTTGAGTCGTGACCTCCGAGACCAGTCAGGTCAGCGTTCGTTGGGATTACTTTGTGTACTCTGAGTACACTGTGTACTCTGATTACTGAGTACTGAGCTCTCGCTGGTGGTTTGATGGCCGTTTAAACGTCCTGCTGACTTTCTGCTGCCCTCTGATGAGGCAGTTTGTCTATTGATCAGGAAACACACCTGAACTGTACACACACACACGCATACACACACACTCACACTCACACACATACACACACACACACACACACACACACACACACACACACACACACACACACACACACACACACACACAAAGGAATGAAGGACAGGAAATCCACTGTGGCAGCATCACGATCGATCCCACGGCTCATTAACACCCAGCAGGAGTGTGTGTGTGTGTGTGTGTGTGTGTGTGTGTGTGTGTGTGTGTGTGTGTGTGTTATTCTCTACAGACCAGGTTTGGTCTCCACCTGTAAACTCTCTAAAAACTGTGAATATTCAGCTCCTCAGTATTTCATTGTGATGATTCTGATCTGATCATTAACAGACACTCACCAGGACAAAGACTCACGTCTCCACAGGGGGGCGCCGTGGCATTGAAGGGGAGGCAAATATAGTGCAGGTGGTGAATTAAGATAAAACTATTCAGAGTCCTAACTGAGGAAATGTGAACACTTGGATATCATCTCTGATGTCCGTCCAGAATAAACTTCCATAAATCCACTTAGAAATCATCAAAAGTACCATTCAGAACTCCCCTTAGAATCTTCACGTTTTAAGTTTTCTTCAGTACCAAAGTGATCCAGTGATGGTCGTCTCTACATACATAAGATTACTGTGAACAGGAGCTTCTAACGGATCATTCAGCTCGCTCCGAATAGAGATAAGTCCAGTCTGAACTCGGCTTTAGTCATAATATCCAGGAACTCATGATTACCACTAAGTGTCTGAGTGCTTTTGTCTTAAATAAAGTAGAAAAAGCAGCTCTGCCCGTGCAAGAAAACATCAAAGATCCACTTTTAAGACGTGGAAAATTAATGGAAATATTCTGCATCGTAATGAAGTCCTGTAGAGCTGCAGAGACGTCCTGACCCACAAATCTTCTTCTCCAGATGGAAGAAAACATGTTTGTTTGGTCCATGCATTTTCTTTTTTTTCCATATTGTGCAGCTCTACTTTCAGATGTATGTTCAGTAAGCAGCAGAAAGTTTTGGGACGTCAACCAAAATAATAAGTGGTGAACGTTGTCATCTTCTCTGGGGAATAAGTGTGTGTGTCATCTGCATAAAAACGTCCTGAATGTTGTGTTTCTGAGAGCGACGTCTCTGTTGTGCAGCAGTTTATATCTGACAGACGAGCTTCAATAAAACTGGATGGTGACACACACGTTCCTCCATTTTGAACTCTTGTCGGTCGAATTTGCGTTGAAGTGGTCTCAGTGTGAGCGTCCTGTGCAGCAGCAGACCTGGACACACCGGAGGATGAAGCTGATGATCAGATAAATGATGAAGATGTTTCTCTTCGTCCTCCTCTGTCTCTGCTCTCAGTCCCACTGAGCAGGTACGAGGACACAAATACTCGTCAGTAATTAAAGACACTGACCTGGTTTTTTCTGATGGGACTGTAGGCCTACATTCAGCACGGCGGTGCGTTCACTGACACGTTCTCTGACAGGGAAACAGACGCTGGGCCCTGTTATTGATGCGAGGATGGTAATCCAGTTTAGTTCAGTCTGTCAGCAGCAGCCATGAAAGCTGCCGGACACGTCGGCCTCGGGCCTGAGACAAAGTGATTCGACGTGCAGGATTAATTTATAACAGCATCAAAGTGTTCACACGTCACATGACTGCAGAGCGGAAATATTCACTTAATTAATGTTTTTTCAGGTCACCTCGGTTCATTTATGTTAGCGATGATTTTACTGTTAAAGCTCTAAGAAACAAGAACAGAAACTGAAAGAGAGACTGATCAGACCTGATCTGTCCTGAGTGACCCCATCACAAGTGGACAACTGTAAGTCCGTCCAACAGAGTTTCACACAGTTTATAAAGTGTCTCCAACTCAACAACTCACTAAACTGACACATTTGTTAAGGGAGTCTGGGGACTTTCTCCAGAGGCTAAAAACCTCTGTGACTGTTTGACTGTTAGTGGAAGAAGCTGAGTGTAGATGAGACCAATTAGCAGAGCTCGTTACACCATCCAATCATCAGCTGAGTCACTGACAACAAACGGTGTCATCCATCATCATCATCATCATCATCATCACACTCTGTGTGTGTGTGTGTGTGTGTGTGTGTGTGTGTGTGTAAAATGTACTCAAAATCACAACCTTTCTCAGATCGTAGACCAGAGCTTTAACTTTTGGGGGAATGTTTCTAAAACGTACTGAAGCACTCAGACAACTCATCTGGTAATCACGAGTTTCTGGATATTATGACTAAAGTCGTGTTCAGACTGGATTTAACTCCATTAAACGTGTGCCGAATGAGCTGTTAGCACTTCCTGTTTACAGCGAACTCTTGGATGTACAGACAAATATCACTGAATTACTTTCATTCTGAAGAAAACTGAAAAACATGACAATTCTCAGGGGAGTTCTGAATGGTCTTTTCTTTGTGTTATTCAGTGTCTGGATGGACATCAGCGATAAAGAGTAAATGAAACTGAATCAGATCAATATCTCTGCCTTCTCTTAAATATAATGATAATCTATCTGATGTGGGATCAGTTTCCTCGTCTCACCTGCGGCTGCAGCTCCACACTGAGATCGCAGTGAATCATCAGCGCTGTGAAGCAGCAGCAGTGTGCGAGGACGCCGGCTGACTGTCAGATAATGTTGATACCTGCAGGCTCACACAGCGTCTCATCACTTAGAGCTGATCTGAGAGCAGATCTCATGGTTATTCAGCCCTGACAACATGTTCGTGATCTGCTCTGCTGCTGAACAGAGATGGTTTTATGTAACCGTGCAGTCGAACAGCTGCAGCACAGCAGAGTGTCAGAGCTGATATTTAACATGGTTTTAACATGGACGCTGGTTTGATAAAGACACGACTGGAGAATGCTGAGATGTTTCTGTCCAGAGTGTAAACCCACTGTGACGTCATCAGTTCTGAAGCCTCAAATCTGAGCTTTTTGGAGCCAGAAGTGACGATGTCGACCTACATCACACCCTGCTCGATCGTCTAATTTACTGTAAAACGGACCATAAATTAAAAAATGAACATCATGTTGTGTTTAAGAAGACTTGAAACTAGAGATTGCGACCATGACCTCATCAGGAAAGTGTTCACTGAGGTTATAAATCACCTTAGAAATAGACTAATTTCTTCATAAGCGTGCAATCAGACTGCTTTTTGAAACCAGTCTGCACCCTTTTATGAGCTTCACTGTAGCTGCTAAGCTAAAGCGTGGGTGCACGAGCACGTCGAGGGCACGTCCTCAGATCAGTGTGATCTCTGTGATCACAGCAGACGAGCTGCATGGAGACATCTGATGTTTGAATCATCTCCAGCTGCTTCAGGTGTTCAGCAGAACGCTGCAACTCTGTTTTACTGTGAAGCTCCAGAGATGTTCTGTGGACTACGAGACTTCACCTGACTTTGACATTTTTGGGTGAACTGTTCCTTTAAATGTCGTCTGGTTTGGACCTGATAAGAGTCTCCTGGGGAATCAGATCTGGAGTTCAGTGAACTGGATCGAGATGAAACCAGTAAACGGTCCTGCTGAAGGTGGAGTGGTCTGATGTGGGAGCAACATGAAACATCAGGCAGAATATTTTTAGGAGCTGCTTCCACACCTCCACCCGTCTCTCCATCACTCTCTCTCCTCTCTCTGGCTGGTCCTCTCTCTCTCCCTCCTCTCTCGCTCTCTCATCACATTGAGCAGCTCTGTGAGGAGGAGGAGGAGGAGGAGGAGGAGGAGGAGGCGATCAGAGGAAGCAGAGTAGCGTCTCTGTCGGTTCATCGTCTCTTTCTCTCTGGGATTATTTTCAACTTCTTTGGACGTCGGCGCTGTTTCTCTTTCTTTAACTCCTCTTCAGCTGATCCTCCGAAGACCTGAAGACGCCTCTGAAAGTTGTTGACGAGCTGATGTTGAAGATGGAGGTGTGAACGAGCGACGGCGTCCCTCCGCCCCCGGAAACAAAACCATGCAGCAGCTGTTCGATTCTTCAGTTCATGGATGCATCATCATGATCGGTGCGTAAATCCGGAGAACGGCAGCAGTTCCTGCAGACATGTGCCTCCACCGGAGAGCCTGAGCCTGAGAGGGAAACGGATAAATTACCCAGCATGCATTTTGGTTCATGCATTAATATGTGCTGCAGCTGTCTGTCGTGTTTAAAACAAGTCGTGGCCGTTTGGGACTCAGATGAAAGTTCCCTCTCCAGGATCAGGGAGTAAGTGCTGACTAATTTAGAGTTTATCAGTAATTAACTTGATGATTCTTCATAATCAGATGATCGTCAAGAATCCTTCAGAAATGTAAAGATTGTTCAAATAACACAAATTAACTGTAGTTTTTGTCGTGTTTGATGATTCTTTAGTTGAAGAAAGTGTCTTTGGATTAAACATCATGACTGAAGCTTCGTCGCCCCCTCTGGTGTGAACAACAACTGCAGGATGTGAACGACCAAAGTCATTTCCACTGAAGAAGAAACTGTGGTCAGGATGTCGTTTTCTTAATCTTTGCAGCCTTTAATGATTCTTCAGGCGTCTGGACCGTAAAATCTTCTCAAAGTGGATCTGAAGAGTTCTGAGTCAGTTCTGGATCATGGAGCGGCCGTAAACATCTTCATCAGACACTCTGTTCGGACATGTCACCTGATCTGGACTAACAGTCGAGCGTCCTCACACTCGGGAGCAGATACTTTCTCCTCAGTGGCTCCGCCCACTTCTCAGGGAGATGGCGGCGGCCATCGCCAGCTCCCTGATCCGACAAAAACGTCAGGCCAGAGAGTCCAACAGCGAGAAGGTCACCACCAACAAGAGACGCTCGAGTCCGACCAAAGACCCGAGGTCTCTGTGTGAGAGACACATCTTCAGCGTCTTCAGCAAAGTTCGCTTCTGCAGCGGGAAGAAACGACCCGTACGACGGAAACCAGGTGGGTTCACAGACCGAGACGGAAGGTAGACTCGGCTTTAATCTCACCCGCCAGTAACACTCGGCTGGGTCCAAGTTTAGCTTTAAAGGAGCAGTCTGTAAAATACGTCCTGAGTTTTAGTTTAAACATTTAAACTACTGAGTCTAATAAGTCAACAGAATAAACTAAATGTGAAGAAAGGAAATATTCTGACACTTATTTTCATTATAAACAGAAAAATAAACCGTCTGAACTCAAGTTTCTCTGTGACTGAACTCAGACGAGCTTCATCGCCTCGTTAACTCATCGTCAAACACACTTCATTCAAACTGGACACAAACTGAACCACAGTCACCAGAACAGCGTTGGTTTGTCTCCACAGTCTCTGGTTCGGTCCAAATAAATCCTCAGTTCACAGAGTAACATGTGGAAATATTCTGCCTCTACACGCTGATGATGTCCGACTCTCTCTCTCTGTCCTCTCCTGTCCTCTCCTGTCCTCGCCTGCCGTGTCTTCTCGTTCCCGGAGTCACAGTCCTGGTCAGAGCCGCTGTAAATCGCCTCTGGACTGTGTCCTCTGTCTTCAGACTGACCAACTGAGGCTGAGTTCAGTTCTGGTCCGGTCCGGTCTGGTGACGCCCCCTGTGATCTACGGTTGTGATCCAGGCAAACTCCAGTCAGCTAACAGGGCCACTTAGCTCCATGGCTAACTGAGCTACTTGCTAACAGCAGCTAGTCACTACAGGAAAGAGTATGGTGAGCAGCAGTTAGCGGTTATGCTGCTCCCTTTAAACCCGACTCGACTGGACCCGACTCGACTCTGGCTGCAATTATCCAAAGTGATATCTGTTGTTTTGTGGCTTCACACGATGAGACAGCAGCTCCACCGTCTAACCTCCTGTGTCTGTCCACAGCGGTGCTCGTGTGACTCAGTGTTAGCCTGTTAGCTTCTGGATATTATGCCTGCAGATAAACAAAGATGTTGTCACAGTGGAGCAGCTGCTCCACAGATCAGATGGTTCACTGATATTAATATGACTTGTTTCATCAGTTTGAAGTCGACGATCGGCTGCAGCCTCCTCAGAGTCGTCTGCCGGGTCGTCGTATTAATTGTCGCATAATTTTCATCAAGAGTTTAAAATATTAAACGTGGGTATAAAAAGAAAAAGTGATGATGTCAGCAGAGTTCCTGCAGGATGACGAGCTGAACTCATCGGGGCCGATTTCAATATTAACACAATATTTATGAGCTCTTTACACATTTATGAGCGTCTCATTAGCCGACGCCCCGCTGCTGCCCGACGCTTCATGTTTTCTTGGCAACACAACAAACAGCCTGTTAAAGGGCTGTTACACTGCTCTGCTGCTGCTTCACTTCAACGTCTTCACACAGCCACTAATTCACAAACCTCTGCAGCTGCTGAGTCACCGCTCGCCACGTCAG
This sequence comes from Pagrus pagrus, assembly GCF_965226575.1. NCBI lineage: Eukaryota > Metazoa > Chordata > Actinopteri > Spariformes > Sparidae > Pagrus > Pagrus pagrus. Next base: position 940,974 of record NC_140188.1, on the reverse strand, counting down.
CACTTTGTCTTCTTCACATGTTTCATCATCTCGCTGATCAGATCTGTTACACACAGGAAGCACAGCTGCAAAACAACCAACACCGAGTTTCATGAGCTGGTCCAGATGTTTGTGAAGCTTCAAGCTCTTTGTTAGAGCTGACGGCCTGAACACGTGACGACAGACCAGCTGCAAGATAAACATGAACTTCTTATGTTTCCCTTTTTATATTTAACTTTGGTTTTTACAAATTTCAAAACTTAAATTAAAATAACAAACATGATTCTTTAAGTGTCGCTCAGAGAACATGTTGGCTTTTATTCTGAAAGACTCAGAAATGGCCTCAGTTATTGAACTTATAATATAAAACTGAATCTAAAAGGAGCTTTAATCAATAACAACGATCAGAAAAACAATCGATGACTGATCAACACTTTCCAGTCAAAACAATCATAATCAATACAAAGATAAATAATAATTCTAATTAATCAACAACACTGAGGTCTGTTTCATATTCGAGCTGCTGACTCTGACTGAACTGTCAGTTATTGATCAGCCCCTCGATCAATACCGTCTGTCAGCAGCTGTTTACATCCTCCAGTCATCATAACCATCTTCATAAATGCAGTCGGAGGACAAACGTCTGCTCACACTCAACAAAACTTTACTGACACAAACATGTTGAGATAAATATCAGAAATAATGAGTTTATATATGGAAATAAAATAAAATAAAGTTTTATTGTTTTAGAAAATGCAACATTTAATTTTATAGATATAATTTATGTCTTTATGTCATTTAAAAGAGTAAAAATCAAAAACATGTTCACTGCTTCAGAAAAAATGAAACGTTGGGATCAAAATATTTACAGTAAAATGAATCTCTGCCGTTACGTTTACAGTAAATAAAGACAGTTAACTGTAAAATATCAAATCTAAAGTGATGATGATTAAAGACATGAGCAGCTGATTCAGGCGCCTGTTTCTTTTGTAAACTTTAATCTTAACACAGCATCAGATATTGTGTTTGTCTGACAGTGAAGCAGGAACACTCGGTGTGTCGGAGCCGTCACACAACAGCTGAAGCTAAAATAGATAAAAATGTGACTGGTTTGTTCTCACAGTTCGAAGGAGGCGTCATGTGAGGAGGTGTTTTCATTAACACGCTGCAGACACAGTCAGAAATCATCAACCTGAAACGTCCTGACGAGACGTCACGTTCAGCTTCTGCCTCAAACTAAACGTCAGATATCACACAAACAAAGTCAGGTGGCTGCTCTCTGATTGGGCGCTGGACTCCATGAAGCTGCGCTATAAAAAGATTTATGTTAACGACCGATCACATGACTTAATGTGTGAAAGTGAAGAGTCTCTACGGAGCTTTGAGCCTCTTTCAGCTCCGAGTTTTTAAGAATACATGCACTGTTTATCGGAAGATTTTTAGGTTGTTTCAAGGAGTAAAAACACTTTAAATACTTTATAATTAGTATAAAAGGAATGAGCAGGTTTTCTTCTTCAGTTCTTCAGTTCACTGGGTTAGTTACTGTTTTTAGGTTGGGAGAAACTTTTCAGGCTCTTTAGTTTTCTGTGAGGATATCAAACGTCACGACACGATCGCCAAACAACCGAATTGGAAATTTGAAACAAAAATACTTAAAATCAACTCTGTCTGAAAGGTGCAGTATGTAAGATAAATTAACTATTATCAACACAATGTGAAAAAATAGTTTTCACATTATGACGTTTACTGCAGAGATATCTACTGTAGTTAGCATGCTAACAAGCTAGCTGCAGCCCATCCCAACACTCCCTGATGCTCCGGCTGCTAGCAGCAGTTAGCAGTAATTCTAGCGACATGCATGACTTTTTGTTTTCAAAAAAATCATTAAGTAAAAGAGTATACTCAGTAACTACTCAGTATTATGCATCATTTTATATGTCAAATCACAGATATTGATGAACTAATCATTACCTAATGATTCATTAATAGATCATCTCCTCTGTTCTTAACTAACTCCTCAGTTGTTGATGAAGGTTCACAGTCATCCAGGTCAACGACCCACAAGTGGCCCTAACGACTCTGTAAGGACACTCCCACACTATGTAAGGACACTCCCACACTATGTAAGGACACTCCCATACTATGTAAGGACACTCCCACACTCTGTAAGGACACTCCCACACTATGTAAGGACACTCCCATACTATGTAAGGACACTCCCACACTCTGTAAGGACACTCCCACACTATGTACGGACACTCCCGCACTCTGTAAGGACACTCCCACACTCTGTAAGGACACTCCCACACTATGTAAGGACACTCCCACACTCTGTAAGGACACTCACACACTCTGTAAGGACACTCCCACACTATGTAAGGACACTCCCACACTCTGTAAGGACACTCCCACACTCTGTAAGGACACTCACACACTATGTAAGGACACTCCCACACTCTGTAAGGACACTCCCACACTATGTAAGGACACTCCCACACTCTGTAAGGACACTCACACACTCTGTAAGGACACTCACACACTATGTAAGGACACTCCCACACTCTGTAAGGACACTACCACACTCTGTAAGGACACTCCCACACTCTGTAAGGACACTCACACACTATGTAAGGACACTCCCACACTCTGTAAGGACACTCCCACACTCTGTAAGGACACTCCCACACTCTGTAAGGACACTCCCACACTCTGTAAGGACACTCACACACTCTGTAAGGACACTACCACACTCTGTAAGGAGTAGTAAGAACTTAGTAAGAAGTGAAGAAGCCTCTTGGATGAGAGGTGAAACGTCTTCAACAAACTGAAACGGGTCCAGTTGACTAGGATACAGAACTTAGTATATACTCCTCAGTTATTACTCATTAACGATTCTTTAACTATCAAGTCGCTCCTGACCACGTATCAATAAGAAGTGTTAACGTTGTGGGAATGAAGAAAAGTGTAACAAATAACTGGCTGATAATTTAATGTTTTATAAACAATCAAATCAGACCGGGTCGGTTCGGTTCGGGTCGGTTCGGTTCGGTCGACGGGGAATAAACTCTGTTATTTTATCATTCGTGTCCCGTTATCCGTCCGTCCGTCCGTCTGTGTGTCTTTATATGAATGTTAAGTAGCACAGCAGCCTGCTCCACATTAGCCTCTCTCTCTGTATTTGGGTCTATTTCTGCCGGAGATGAGTCCTTCTGGCCCACATTGTCATCTGGAGCATCACTTCATCACTGCAGCTTCAACATGTTTACGTCCTCACACCTTCACCTCCGGCCGTCCTGCATGAATCAGACACGTTAATGCAGCTGTGATATTAATGTTAATAACATCAGATATAAAAGGAAAAACACCGACACTGAGATAATAAGACTTTCTCTGAAGGTTCTGAGGTCGAGGACGGCGTCCAGCGTGTCCTCGTTTGTTTTGTTGTGGTCGTTTATTTTCTTAAATCCTGTTTCAGCTTCTGGATTTTCTCTTCACATCGCTTCACTGTGTGGTGAAAGCACAGATCTACGGAGGACTGAGGCTGCCAAAATCAGAAATATATAAAGAAATATAAAAATGACTCAATACATATTTAAAAAATGAACATGCAGTTAAATGCACCACAGATAAAGGGAAAGATGGGAAATAATACAGAAATAAATACGTAAATAACAGAAATTAAAGAAATTACAATTTTTTTTTAAATGGAAAATAAAATAGATTATGCAAAAACTTTTGTTGCATTTAATGACATGAATGTATTTTTGAAGCATTTTCATATTTTTTGATTTGTGTCTGATGTTGGCAGCTTCAGGCCTCCATATGAGGCCACAGGTGGAGGTGAAATACCATCAAAGATCTTCTGATTTTGCTTTGACGAGTCAGAACCGTGTTGGACTTCCTGGTTGGACTTCAGTGTCAGTTGTTTGCTTTTGTTTACTCGGCTGACGGGGTTTTAAAAACGATCCTGACATCGACCAATAATCACACACTCAGGTCACTCAGAGATCCTCTGGTGCCGCGAGTGCACTCACTCTGAAGTAAAAAACGTCCTTAGGAACGGCGAGCAGCGGATGTGTGGCGGCTGATGGACGTAGTGACGCTGTGATCCTTCGTGTGTGTGTGTGTGTGTGTGTGTGTGTGTGTGTGTGTGAGCTCACTGATCATTGTAGGTCAGATATGTGAATCATTTTGATGAACAGTGCTGCTGTTTAATCTGTGAACAGGAGAGAATATCTGAGAGGTGAAGACTTTGTAGACAAAATGGTGAAACCAGTGTTCATGTGAGATGTGTGTGTGGTACAGTGTAAGAGTTGTAGTGCTGAAGTGCAACATGAACAGAGAGGAAGAGGATGAAGAGGATGAAGAGCTAATGTGTCCACAGACTGCAGCAGAACATCAAACAATCCTGCAGCTGAATTATAAATGTGCTCAAAGTGTGTTTAAAGTGGACGGATGGTGCAGCACTCAGCTCACAGTGTGTGTGTGTGTGTGTGTGTGTGTGTGTGAAGCTGACGTCTCAGTGTGTGTTGGCAGTGTTAATCTAACATCTCCTCGTGTGTGTGTGTGTGTGTGTGTGTGTGTGTTGCAGAGCCGCAGCTGAAGGGCATCGTGACGCGTCTCTTCAGTGAGCAGGGCTTCTTCCTGCAGATGCAGCCTGATGGAGCCATCAGTGGAAACAAGGACGAGAACAGCGACTACAGTGAGTCTGTGACACGTCCACATGGTTCTGCTGAAGCACACACTGAGCTCGGCCCAGGACCGTGACACCAGCATGTTCCTGAGTGCATTCAGGAGAAAACCCACCTGAAGACAAGAGTTTAGTTTTTACAGAAGCATCCGAACTGAAGTGAAGTTGTTGAGATAATAACCACCAGAATCAGCAGCACCACTGTTCCTGTCCTGAATCAATGAGCCCCATCGTCACATAACTGGGAGCGATCAGGCTCTGACTGTTCACATGATTCAGTCCGTAGTTGGACGTTAACGACGTAAAGCTGTCAACACGACGTCTCTTCTCACAGCGTCTCCGCGGTCCGAACCCTCCTCATGGGGGATTTGTTAGGTTTGTAAAAACAAAATAATTCTCTCCTTCGTCACGTTGCACATGAGCAGAAAACGTTTTAACAACATCCGGTTTCTTTTACGGTTTTACACATGCACAGATGTAAAAGAAGAAACTGGATTAACGGCGTACGTGCGCCAAATGAAACACTGGGCAGAAACCAGGCGTGTTTTTATCTGATAAAACATATTGCATCATGGGTGAAACGTGACAGGGAAGAGGAAAGTAAGATGGCAAATGAGACTAAAACAGAGGAAGAGAAAGAAGGTGAGTAGTGAACTAAACAAAAAGGGATAACAGTATAAAGGCAGGGAGGAGCTCTGACACATAATATGTTTTATTATGATCTTTCTCTGTCTTTAGTGTTACTGTCCCGCGTCCTTTGCACCAGCTGATGTAAACACTGATGTCATGGTGCATTTCATTCACCTCAGACGTCGGCGCTGGGAGTCCACGTTACCTGAGCTCCAGCACGAGTCAGACACAAAGACACAGACACAAAGACACAGACACAAAGACACGAATAAGACAATACACATTCATTCTGCAGCTCTCCTGGCTGTTGATGTGCTGAGCAGCCATCTTGGATTGTGAGGTCAGGATCGGTGAGGTGCTTCTAACTTTCCGATTCAGAAATCTGACATCAGAGGAAACTTGACCAGCAATCACACACTTCTTCTTCTTTAACGTGAATATTTCAGCGTTTACACAGAAACACTTTCTGTCTTTAAAGATGGATCATCAGATCATTTGATAAGTAAAAGAGGTCGTGAAGCTGATCAGGTATCTGATGCCTCGTGTGGGGAAACACTTCTGTCTGTCCTCAAACATCTGGACGCTGGACAGCAGCAGATCTGTGTTCTGTGCTGTTGGATGAGATTCTGCTGCTGCTTCAAATCCTCTGGTTTGGAAAAGAGAAGCAAAAAGAGGACAAGAGGAGGAGGAGATGTTTTGGATTCCCCTCTCATCTCTGTCTCTGAGTTAAATAAAGGAGGATTAACAGCACCATCGCCACAGGCCTCTTCCTCCTCCACCTCCTCCTCCTCATCCTCACCCACACTGCAGAGAGCTGTCCCCGAGGATTAACTCACCTCTCATCACTTCATCCCTCCTCTCTCTCCCCCCTCCTCCCCCTCCTCCCTCCCCCTCTCTCCCCCTCCTCTCTCTCTCTCTGTCTCTCGCCCACCAGCGAGTTTAAACTGATGACAGAAATATCACTTATGTTTGATCAGTTTGAAGCAAAAGATCTGAAAGTTTTTCTTTAATTTTGACCTTCTGCCTCTGCTGTAACCAACTCTCTCTCTCTCTCTCTCTCTCTGTCTCTGTCTCTGTCTCCCTCTCTCTCTGTCTCTGTCTCTGTCTCTCTCTCTGTCTCTGTCTCTCTCTCTCTGTGTCTCTCTCTCTCCCTCTGTGTCTCTCTCTCTCTCTCTCTCTGTCTCTGTCTCTCTCTCTCTCTCTCTGTCTCTGTCTCTGTCTCTCTCTCTGTCTCTCTCTCTCTGTGTCTCTCTCTCTCCCTCTGTGTCTCTCTCTCTCTCTCTCTCTCTCCCTCTGTGTCTCTCGCCCTCCAGCTCTGTTTAACCTGATCCCAGTAGGTTTGAGGGTCGTGGCCATCCAGGGAGTGAAGGCTGGACTCTACGTGGCCATGAACGCAGAGGGATTCCTCTACACATCAGTAAGAAAAGCTGTCTGTCTGTCTTACGTGAGCTTTACGGGTCGTTCTCGCAAATTTCCAGAATCCAATGAAAAACAGGCTCAACAGGAATCAGATGGATGGAAAAGTATAATATATATATATATAAGTATATATATATATATATATATATATATATATATATATATATATATATATAAGTATATATTGGCCAATTTCAGAAAATCATAAATGAAGAGGGATTATAACATCTTTGATTTTTGTATATATCTGCAATGAACATCATCAGTCTCCTGCAGAAGTTTCAAGGAAATTAAAATAATGTGAAAAATGACTTCCTGTTATTAATGTGATGACTGTAAACATTCAGCAACAACTATGTTAATCAACACATGTTGTAAATGATCCTCAGTGTCTCTGTGATGTTCAGGACACATTTCAACACAATCCAGTTAAAAATGATCGATCGGTGACGTTTAGAGGATCATTATGCTGAAATTTAGCTCAGAGGGCCGAGAAGAGTTCATAACTTAAAAAGTATGAGTTTTTACGACATGATCTGGGAAAAGTTGTGGATTTTGGGTGAGTTTGTGTGGAAGGACTCTCACGTAGGTTCATTTACAGACCCAAGTTAAAATGGGTCATCACAGACCACACGACTCTCATTCTTTATACTGCGTCACCCGACATGTTTTCTTTAAGACATTCGCTAAAATGAAAAAAGCAAAAACATTTAGTCTGATTCATTTGTAGGATCACGTGATGAAACACTGCGATGAAGCTCGTTTCCTGCACAAACTCCAAATGACTCTGAAACTGATGTTTGTTGTGTGATGAACTCATAATGAGTCGACATTATATTTACCTTTTTCTAAAAACAAGATAAATATATTCCCTGTGTCCGGTTCACATTCAGTCACTTCCTGCTGACTGATGGAAACAAAGTTCCTACAATAATGTAAAAATATAACCCGGGCGTCCTCGTCTGTCCTCAGACTACAGCTGCAACGATTACTGGTTTGGAATAATTAATTTCCATCTGTCCTAATAATCGATCGATCATCTCAGTCATTTTTCAATAATAACATCAAACGTTGTCTGGTTCAGCTTCCTACATGTGGGTTTGCTGTTCTGGATTTTTTATTAGTCGCATCTTTACAAACAGCTGCTGAACCTCCGCTGTTTAGGAGAAAAGCAAAGCTGGACACAAACAATATAAAATGATCTGGAAGCTGCAACTTTTATCCATCATCAGAGGTCTGAGTCTGCAGGAGCACCACTGTCTTGCTCAAGGGCACTTAGGCAGAGTAACTGCTCACCTTCCTGCCGGTGCAACAAAAGAATCTGACTGAAAATATCCTGACGAGATAAAGTTACTCACCCGGCTGCTCCTTGTCTTACCGTGTGTCATTTTAAGACATTGATTAATAAATATCAGGTTGTCTAACAGATGAAGGTCCTCACATTTACAAAAGATCTTGTGTTTCGGTTTTAGATCATTTTAAAAACAAAGACTGTGACTTTAATGTGGAGCGGGAGCTCCACTGTACAATCTGTTTAAATCAGATACATATGTTAGAAAATAATACTAACGGTTAATAACAGGATCTCCCCGATCAGCCCGCAGTGTAGACAGACTACAGCTACAGCTGTTGTATTATTGCAGCGCCTCACTGAGTCCATCTCCATCCATAATTCATGTCTGCTCCTTCCATAAAACTTTAAAATGCAATTCTTCAGTCGTTGTGTGCACCGCATGAGAAACAAGATGGAGTGATGGAGGAAGAGAGAGAGGATGGAGACGTTACAGAGAACCTCCTCCCCCTCCTCCCCCTCCTCACCCTCCTCACCCTCCTCACCCTCCTCACCCCCTCCTCCCCCTCCTCACACCTCCTCACCCTCC
>NC_140188.1:867376-927376 GCF_965226575.1 Pagrus pagrus | reverse complement strand
GAGGAGGAGGAGGAGGCGAACTCCCATTTTAACACTCCTCTGTTCAGCAACAAAAGCAACTCCAACCACACCGACGACAACGACGACGGCGACGACAAACGAAAACAAAGAAAAAAAGAAGAAAAAAAAAGGGGAAATCTTCTTGCTCGTGTTGAAATATTTTAAACGTAAAGGGGGAGGGCGAGGGGGAGGGGCTTGTTTGAAAAAATATCAGGACGTTGATGATGATGATTTACATTTTATGCAAAAAGCCCTGCTGATACGGCGCCCGGAGGCTAGCACACCTACTCTTCATCGCTACATCGTAATCATCATCATCATCATTACATCACGTTGATGACAAAATGTTTTGCGTGTCGAGCGAGCGCTGAGAACTCCGAAGCTTTAAGCCATGTAGAAACTTCACTTTCTTTCATTTCTTAATGAATGCAAAAACTTTCGCACTTTCGAAACACCGCGCTTCTTCTTCTTCTTCTTCTTCTTCTTCGTCTGCGTGTCCGTCCAGTCAGAAAGAAGAGTTTCTGTTTTTGTCTTCTTCAGCTGCCACATCATGTTTGTTTCTCTGTTTTTTCGGGTCGTGGGATTTGTTTCAGACACTGCCGATAAAATGCTTCAGAGGGGAATGAAAGACTTCCTGTTGTGTTGGAGTGGACTGGAGGAAGTCAGTCAGGTCATCTGCTTCATGTTTGTGATTGATGCTGATCAGAGCGGCCGGGTTTAGAAACGTCACAGTCCTGCTTTAATTAAATCAACCATCAGTTGGTAGTGACTTCCCTCCTTCCGGCTGGAAATGACCTTCAGATCATTTCTCTGAAAATCAACTTCAGAGAAGTGAAGTCTGCTGCAGGGAGATAATCCATCAGAGGTTTGGTTTCATAAAGCTGCCACCAAGTCACCAAAAACACAGAAATGATACAAATCTTTATTTATAGAGCACTTTTCAAAGTCCAGGGTTAAATCATCAGGTTTAACAGAAACAAGACAACATTCACATACATCGAGAAAATACCACGTTATAGTGAAAGAATATAGTGTTTAGATATAGAAACACATTTATAGTGTGTGCAGGGCAACAAGAGATGAGCAAAGAGGCAAACTCAGACGCTGGTTGCAGTACAGCAGCATATTCTTGAAATATCTGATGTCGGTGGGTCCTTGAAGGCAGCAGCAGGGGCAGTTTTCAGATCAGTGACATCACATGATATTGAGTAGATGAAACGAGCTGTGGTGGGTTTCCTCCCTGCAGGATGAGTTTCCTGGAGGCGGCCGCTCAGTCTGAACTGATGATGATGATGACGAGCAGGAACGTGAAGCACGTGCTGCGTTCAGGGTCTGATCACATGAACGCTGTGTGTTTCACAGTGCTGAGGAGTTGCAGGCAGAAATATTGCATGATGATTTCCAAAAAGCAGACGACGCCCCCGCAGCCGTTTGGGGGATTTGAATGATTTATTGAGACACTAACAGCTGTGTTGTGTAACTGCGATCCGGTCGGAACAGGATGAGTCCACGCTGGTACCTGAACTGTCCAGGCCCGCTCAAACACTCTGGATTTATGATGTGATGTGAAACCATATGAGATATGATATGATGTGGTAGAATATGATATGTGATATTAGACTGTATGTACGGAAGAGGGGGTGAAAACTGTACTTGAGTTCTGACTCCAACTTCTCAAAATTCAGTTTGTTCACAAATTTCACACTTTATTTCTCAGAATTGTCTTTTTTCTAAAAATGTGCCCCGATTCAGGCTTTTAACTCAAAACTGACACTTTTCACTCAGAATTCTGTCGTAATATTCAGCAAAATTAGGAATTCTGACAAAAATGTCACAGTCAAATACGTTTCACAGCGGCCGTGATCTCTCCTGTAGATATGATATTATATATGATATGATATGTTGATATGACGACAGTCTGCTGAGGATGTCGATGTGTCGACGCAGCATGTTTGAGCCTCACACTTTCACACGTTGTCCTTCTTTGAACACGATTGTATGTTTTGTCGTCGACTCAGCGGACTCGGCCGGGTGTCGTGATGCGGTCGGCCACGCTGAGCTCTGATTGGTGCACTTTTTGAAAAGGGCATTTTATGTGTAGAAAAAGTTTTACGAGCTGACGTGTTCAGCTCACGGGCCAATCGTATGAAAGAGGCGGGGTTTATGTTCAGATCCGACCAAGGCCAACCTGATGATGTCATCAGCAGGCGACGCCCAATCAGTATTGCAGCAGTGTCTCTAGCTTCGTGATTGGTTGTTTTTGTTGACAGCTGATGAAGTTTTGGTGGATTGAAACCATTTTTTTTCTCCCAGATTTAAGCTGTGATGAACAGGACAGCTCTGGGCAACAGTGGCATGCCATCAATCTTTATGATTATTGATTATTAGCGACCGATTGGGAACTTTTCTGAGAAGCACCTGGACACAAAGTATTTTTCTTTAAATTTCCACATGAATCAAATTAATTTCTTTGTTCAGGCTCCAGTGAAACTCGGAGTTGGGTTCGATTATTGTTTTGGATTATTGATTATTGATTATTAATTCTTTAGGACACAGTTTCGACATAATCTCAACAATAACAGTTCTGAAAAAAACAGAAGTACATATTTCCAGTTGAGGTTGAAATGTGGACGTCTCAGGACGCCTTACTCGTGATGCGTTGAAGGAACCTGGGAATCAGGAATTTTTCTGCCTCCAGCCTGCAGCAGGAGACACAGTCAGAGAGGACGCTGATGATGAGAAAAAAATTATGAAAATCTTGTCGCTCAGTCTTTAAAAACAAAGTAAATAAGAGATTACATTCTGTTTTTCACAGATTTCATTCCACTGAAACTTTTCAGGGAGTTTTGAAGACAAAGTGTCTCAGTTTGTGTCCGTCGTCGCCGTCCTCTCTCGGTCACACTTCCTGCTCTCTGTGTTGCGTTCAGGTGTCGGCTGATGGGAGGATTTGGTAACATGTTTAACACTGCCCTGCTTCCTTTAGACTAAAATCACTGCCCCAAAAACCGTGAGCTGTTTTACTGCGACCTCGTCTGAACGTCAAGCTGTGGGAGTTCAGGACTCACTCCTGCTCGTCTCCCCAATGCAAACATCATAAATCCAGATGAATTTTATTTAAATATATGTAAACTAAAAAAATATTTCAACATTCCTGCTGATTATCTCCTGAAACCTTCATCAGCGTTCAGATTCATTTTCTGTTTGGTTTCACTTCATTTCTTCTGAAATCAACTTGCACTAAACATTTTTTTAAACAGCAGTATAGTCCTTTAAATGTTTGTTCAGACCGAGTCGCCGCACTGCCCTCGCCAAACCTTTTCTTCTTCTCTTCCTCGAACCCTTTACTCGTCTCAGACGTTACTGACCGAGTTTCCCAAAAACATCTGGATCATCTCCTGGTTTACAAAGATCAACCCGTCGCCTCACTCAGAGTCACGCAGCCCTTCAAAATAATACAAACCTGAAGTTCAACCACTGCCTTCATGACAACAATCATAATGTGTTGAAAACACTTTATGCAGCTGATGTTGCGTAAGAGAAACAAGATTTATGGAAGCTCGTTCGTGCCATAATTTTAATTTTGCAAACATTTTAAATTTCTGCAGAACTTCAAAGGTTCTGTTTTATAAAAGTCCGGTTTGATTTTTTTTTTTTTTTTGTGGATACTGATGACACGGAAACAAATCCTTTATGAAAAAAGTTCTTGCACACTATAAAGTCGTTTCCATCCTGAGACCAGTCAGAAAGAAATACATTTAAAGAATCAATAAGTTCATGAATGTAACTGAACAGTTTCACAGAATTCTGACGCACTTATTTCTCAAAATTTACATTTTTCTTTGAAGTTTTACTCTTTTCAGAATTTCTCCTCAGAATTCACACTTTTTTTCTCAGTTGTGGGCAAATTAAGAGCTAGAATTATAAACGCAGATTTTTTATCTTAAATCAGGAATAAAAACAAAATGTTGAAGTGTAAATGAAGAAGTGTAGTTCAGCCTGTAAAGAAGTGAAACACAGCGGTTAAAGAAAAGAAAAACAAATGAGGAAAAAGAAAAAGACTTTTCATTAAACAGAAAAGAAGAAAAGGATTCAACACAGCGGAAAGATTTTACGTGTTCATGAGAAAAATGATAAGACGGATTTTTGGTTTGGTGCTTGAATGCATCAGAGATTAAATTCATGTAAAGATGATTTTTGGGGAAGTCGGTCACCTCCCATCAGGCGACATCACACGTCAAACGTCTCATTCAGAGTTTGTCGTTTTTTGTCGGAAAGAAATAATCAAGCTGCTGTTTCTGCCGCCATTTTTGAGAGGCTGAGAGGAGGCGGAGTCAGGGTGGGCGGGTTGTAGAGGGTTGACTCTTATTGGCTGCCACAGCCCAGGTGTTCTCTCTTCTTTTTTTTTGAGGTTTATCTTTTGATTTCTTTATTTTGTTGGTTGAATGAAATGGACGGACAAATGGACAAATGGATGGACTGAAGGACTGATGGAGGGAAAGGATGAACCAATCACAATCCACCGTACTGCCTCTGAGAAAGTCTTCCAGTTTTGGGGGTCGGACCACGAGGATGGTAGAAACACTGTTTTCTCTTCTGGTCCGTTAAATGTTTGTGACGAGTGAATGAACTGTTCATGTTTCTACAGAACCAAACCACTCGACAGGAATGTGTCCACACGAGTGTCCTCTCTATCACGTCTACTTCTACAGGTCCACTCCACAGGTGACAGCATCAATAAAACATCGTCAGAGAGACTTTGTTTATTTGTGGGAACTTGTTTCTTATTGGTTTGATTTTTTCAGACGGATGAGGTCAAATTAAAAAGTTAATAATGTTTCTCAGAGAAGTCAGAATGCACCTTTAACCATTTTAGTCACTTTTCTTTTGTTTATTTGAATCTATTTTCACATTTTCTCTCATTACTAGCTTTATCCCTTCAGATGTATTTGTGAGTTCATTATTTGAAATTCAAACAGACATTAGAATAAAATAGAATAAACATTTCTGATCTGTGATAAGTTCAAAGCTTCTGACGTCTTTTTCAGAATCCTGACTTTAATTTGTAAATTCATATTTGAAGTCAGAATTGAGAGAAAAAGTCAGATCTTAAATTTAAAAAAGGAAACATTGCAGTGGCTTTTATCTGCTCCTGTCGTAAGGAAAATAAGAAATCAGCAACATTTTGACATGTTGGATGAAAAATTAATCTAATAATTCCTGAAAATGAAGTCAGTGTTTGACTTGAAAAAAGTATAGAAAGTGAAAAATATTTCCCAAATTCATTGATGTAGAAAAGACTTGAGAGCCTGATGGGTTAAAGGACAATTTCAAACACATTTTCACAAGTTTAGCGGACAAACGAAGGCTGTTAAACAGTTTGTATAACCATTTCACAAACTGTTCAAGCAGAATCACAAGGTTTCTGTGAAATATTCCATCCGTCACGACCTCATGGATGTGATTTATGGTCACAAAATGAAGTTGTTGTTTTTGTCGCGGTCTGTTTTCACCTGAAGGCAGCGTCAGAAGTAGACAACGTAGAAAGGACACTCTGCAGTCAAAGTCTGTGATTTCAGAGAGAGCAGTAGGTCGACTCCGAGCTTTAAAATCAGATCTCGCCCCCTGATGAGTCCATGAATATTAATAACTTCCTGATAACTCTCCTTCTCTCCGTTAAACTGATCAAAAATGTCAGAACCTTCCTCCGAGTCGACCTGCTGAACTTTCACTGTAACTTGATCCAAAAATGATGAGAGGCTCGGCCTGTAGGGAGCGCTGTCGCTGTTGCTTGGAGAAGTTCGCAGCACTGCCGACATCCAGCAGCGCTAAATGATGATGTCATAACCAAGCGACAGATTCCCTGTGGTGGGGCAGGAGGAGGATGTTGAGACGTCGAGCCTGAAATCTCTTGTTGTTTGTGTTTGCTGATGTTTGCACCTTTTCTGACACACCTTCATATAACGCATCATATATTAGAACTACGTCATCGCAAATACGCAGCAGGATGAAAAAGATGATTGAAAAATAAAAAAGAATGATATAAAAGCTTCAGTGTTCGACTCATTTTTTATTCCTGGTCTCTGTGTTTGTTCTACTTTAAAGGTGTAAAATGTAAAAAGTGGCCAGCTGTGGAGTTCATACTCCCAACAGACAGGGGGCAGCGCATCACCGGAGTTACTGCTAACTGCTGCTAACTTTTGCTCAAATTAACTAGTCAGCAGAACTCCACAGGTGTGTTGCTTTGAATCTGAGCACCTTGGGGCTGAGTCAGCTAATAGCAGCAGTAACTTAGCTAACTAGCTAACGGCAGCTAGCTGGACATTAAGCTTACTTTAGCAACAAGTTAAAAATCTTCTTTTTTTTACATGAACAGAAATGAAGTTGTGAGCAAATTAAGAGCTAAAATTATTAACGCAGATTTATATCTTAAATCAGGGATAAAAACAACAAAATGTTGAAGTGTAAATGAAGTGTAGTTCAGCCTGTAAAGAAGTGAAACACAAGCGGTTAAAGAAAAGAAAAACAAACGAGGAAAAGAAAAAGACTTTTCATTAAACAGAAAAGAAGAAAAGGATTCAACACAGCAGAAAGATTTTACGTGTTCATGAGAAGAATGATAAGACTGATTTTTGGTTTGGTGCTTGAATGCATCAGAGATTAAATTCATGTAAAGATGATTTTTGGGGAAGTCGGTCACCTCCCATCAGGCAACATCACACATCAAACGTCTCATTCAGAGTTTGTCGTTTTTTGTCGGAAAGAAATAATCAAGCTGCTGTTTCTGCCGCCATTTTTGAGAGGCTGAGAGGAGGCGGAGTCAGGGTGGGCGGGTTGTAGAGGGTTGACTCTTAACATAATTGTATGTTTGTCTATATATGTTATATGTCTGGAACCTGTACCAATGAGGAACTGGAAGCAAATTCCACCAGCCTGGCTGTGTGGTCATTAAAACAATCAATCAATCAATCAATCATTGGCTGCCACAGCCCAGGTGTTTTCTCTTCTTTTTTTTTTTTGGAGGTTTATCTTTTGATTTCTTTATTTTTGATTTCTTCAGCAGTGAGCTGGACAGTACCGAAGAGGATCAGGACCACTGTAAAGAAATAAAAATAAAAGAGACTTCTGACTTTAATTTGTAAGTTTATGTTTAAAGTCAGATTTAAGAAAAAAAATCTAATTTGAGAAAAAGTAAGAATTCTGAAAAAAGAAATAAAAAAGATTTGAGAGAAAAAGTCAGAAGGAAATCTATTCTCAGATTCCAACTTTCTTCTCAAGTCTGATTTAATTTTTTTAGAATTCCGATCTTTTGGGTCACATAGAAAAAAGCCTTGTTTTTATTTCTTTTCCCGACTCGTTTTCAACAGTTGTTTGCATTTTCACCACAAAAAAGTCACTATGTTTGGGTCACCTGGAAAAAAAAGTTTTTTTCCCCCTGAAAAAAAAAAACTAGAAAAAAATCTAACTCGTTTTCAACACCTGCTTTTATTTTCACTTGAAAAGAAATTCACTCGCTCGGCCGTGACATGCAGACGCTTCTCCAGCTCTGGCAGCTCGCAGCGAAGATCTGCATTGTCCCGAACCAGCTGAGGGCAGAGGGGGGAAAGTGATAGAGTACATTTACTTATATTTTTAAGGTGATTGTACTTCCCTTTTTTAACCACTTCATTAATCTACACCACGGCATTTTTATGACTTTACCTGCTTCTGGACCTTGGTGAGCTGTTCCAAGTTGTTCTCCAGGAAGGAGTTCTTCTGCTTCTGGGCCATGTTGCCGAGTCCCTCCTCACAGTCCAACTCAGCACTCTGAAAAACCCAGACCACAGGTTCAACGTCACACCGGTGTTGTCAGAAAAATGATTCACATGAACACAGCCAGGGGAGGTTGATGCACCTTCTTCACCCGCGTGGTGAGGTCCTGAACGAAGAGTTTGCGCAGGTTGTGAAGCGTCTGCAGCCCTTTGGCCTGAGAGAACAGAAAGAAAGTGATTATCATGAGAAGTTTTTCGATCTTTTGAGGTTCTAGGCTCAATACTCAGGCTGCTTTTGAACAAGTTGTGAGAAATCCTTTACTAATGTCCCTGACAAAATAGCGTAAGAAATTTTCGGAAATTCTTTGCGAAATCTTCAGAAATTCTTCCTTTTGCTTTGAAATTCTTTGGAATTTTTGGAAAATGTTCGGGAATCTTCAAAAACCTTATGAATTTTCCAGAAATTTTCAGAAATATCTTTTATTTTTGGGAATTTTCAGAGATTCTTCAGAAATGTTCTTTTTAATCTGTTATTGCGCATGAATATATTCCCTCAATTGAAAAAAAATAAAAAATTCTGCCCCCAAAAATGTCTTTTTGGCCCCAGATTTACTTTTGGGGATGTAGGTTCAATACCCAGGCTACTTTTGAACAATAGGTTGCGAGAAATCTTAGACCAATGTCCCTGACAAAACAGCGCAAGTTTGTAAGGTGCTACGTTAAAGTTTTGAGTTTGTGAGTTCGATCCTGGCGTGTTTCCTTGAATTTCGCAAATGAAAATCTCTCACATCCACTAGCGCTTGTTGCTGGGCTGATCACAAATTCTGAGGAATTTTGAAGTCCAACAACAAGAGGGAGGCTGAAACAGCTTCAAGAAACATTAAAGAAGTTTTCTTGATCAAATAGCTCAAGTCTTTGAATTAAATTGGTCATTAAAATTGGTTGCTCAAAAGAAAAAGTGAGAAACTCTAAGAAACAGGTGAAGAATCTCAGGTGAAATAGCTCAGTCTGTTAGAAGACTTATCAGAAGTTCTGAGGATGAGAGTTCAATCCTCATGGCATTTTAAGAAATTCGACACAAGGAGGAAGGCTAGGAAAGAAGAGGGAAGTGTTGTTGATCAATTATCTGATCCAGTAGCTCATGTGTTAAAAGCGTTGTTTGGCGTTTCAGAAGTCGTGAGTTTGATTCTTATGAGGCTTAGTGAATTTTGAAGGCTGGGGTACCAAGTGAAGAAGTGAAACCCTCTGAAAAACAAGTGTTGCCAGTCTGATCTTGTAGCTCATGTGGTAAGAGAATTGTTCAGAATTTCAGATGTTGTGAGTTCGGTTCTTATGATCGTCAGTGTTTTTTGAAGTCCAACAACCAAATTGAAGAGTTAAAAGCACTCAGAGAGGAAGCTGTACAGGGAAGAGGACTAGTTGGTGTGGTGGGTTTGTTACGTGACTGTAAGACCCCATTAATGTAGGACCTGGTTTCGAATCCTGGCTGTTGTCAGTACCTGAAGCATTGGAGATAATGTGTTTAGATGAACAAACACAGCACAAAAATAGAAATAATTCAACCAAAATACAGATCCTTTGTTTTTGAAAAACAAAAATGAAACTGCATCAGGAAATTCAAATGTATGAAAATGTTTATAGCATGTGCTCTATTCTGGAGGAATCTTCAGAAATCTTGGGAATTTTTGGAAATTCTTCTTTTTCCTTTTGTTTCACTGAATATAGAATGAAAAATCTTCATTTTCCACCCCCCCAAGGAAATCTTCAGATTTTTCTGGAAATCTTAGTTTTTCCCGGAAATTTTCGGCTTTTTCCGGAAATCTTCGGCTTTTTTCGGAAATCTTCGGGAATTTTCGGAAATCTTGGATTGTTTCGGAAATTTTCGGAAATTTTCGGCTTTCTTCGGAAATCTTCGGCTTTTTTCGGCTTTTTCCGGAAATCTTCGGGAATTTTCGGAAATCTTCGGCTTTTTTCGGAAATCTTCGGAAATCTTCGGCTTTTTTCGGGAATTTTCGGAAATTTTCGGCTTTCTTCGGAAATTTTCGGAAATCTTCGGCACATGGACATTTCTGCTCAATAAAAAAAAAAATCTGCCCCCAAAAATGTCCCAGATTTACTTTTGAGGTTGTAGGTTCAATACCCAGGCTACTTTTGACCAACAGGTTGTGATAAATCTTTGACCAATGTCCCTGACTATACTGAATATAGAATGAAAAAAATCTTCATTCCCCCCCCCCCCCCACCCCCAAGGAAATCTTCAGATTTTGCCTGGAAATCTTCGTTTTTTTTCGGAAATTTTCGGCTTTCTTCGAAAATCTTCGGAAATTTTCGGCTTTTTTCGGAAATTTTCGGAAATCTTCGGAAATTTTCGGCTTTCTTCGGGAATTTTCGGAAATCTTCGGCTTTTTTCGGCTTTCTTCGGAAATTTTCGGAAATCTTCGGCACATGGACATTTCTGCTCAATAAAAAAAAAATCTGCCCCCAAAAATGTCCCAGATTTACTTTTGAGGTTGTAGGTTCAATACCCAGGCTACTTTTGACCAACAGGTTGTGATAAATCTTTGACCAATGTCCCTGACTATACTGAATATAGAATGAAAAAAATCTTCATCCCCCCCCACCCCCCCCCCCCCCACCCCCAAGGAAATCTTCAGATTTTGCCTGGAAATCTTCGGTTTTTTTCGGAAATTTTCGGCTTTCTTCGAAAATCTTCGGCTTTTTTCGGCTTTTTTCGGGAATTTTCGGAAATCTTCGGCTTTCTTCGGAAATTTTCGGAAATCTTTGGAAATTTTCGGCTTTCTTCGGAAATCTTCGGGAATTTTCGGAAATCTTCGGCTTTTTTCGGCTTTCTTCGGAAATCTTCGGCTTTTTTCGGAAATTTTCGGAAATCTTCGGCACATGAACATTTCTGCTCAATAAAAAAAAAATCTGCCCCCAAAAATGTCCCAGATTTACTTTTGAGGTTGTAGGTTCAATACCCAGGCTACTTTTGACCAACAGGTTGTGATAAATCTTTGACCAATGTCCCTGACTATACTGAATATAGAATGAAAAAAATCTTCATTTCCCCCCCCAAGGAAATCTTCAGATTTTTCTGGAAATCTTCGAAATTTTTCGGAAATCTTCGGAAATCTTGGATTGTTTCGGAAATTTTCGGCTTTCTTCGGAAATCTTCGGGAATTTTCGGAAATATTCGGAAATCTGGATTGTTTCGGAAATTTTCGGAAATTTTCGGCTTTCTTCGGAAATCTTCGGCTTTTTTCGGAAATCTTCGGAAATTTTCCGCTTTCTTCGGAAATCTTCGGCACATGAACATTTCTGCTCAATAAAAAAAAAAAATCTGCCCCCAAAAATGTCCCAGATTTTCATCTTTGACCAATGTCCCTGACAAAATAGCACAAGTTGGTAAGATTTTTCTTCAAATGTATGAAAATGTTTGTAGCACATACTCTGACATTTTTTTCCGGCTTTTTTCGAAATTTTTCGGAAATCTTCGGAAATTTGAATCCGTTATTGTACATGAACATTTCTGCTCGAATTCAATAAAATGTTACCTACAACCTCAAAAGTAGATCTCAATTTCTGAATTGAGCAGAAATGTTCATGTACAATAACGGATTCAACTTTCCGAAAATTTCCGAAGATTTCCGAAAAATTTCGAAAAAAGCCGGAAAAAAATGTCAGAGTATGTGCTACAAACATTTTCATACATTTGAAGAAAAATCTTACCAACTTGTGCTGTTTTGTCAGGGACATTGATCAAAGATGAAAATCTGGGACATTTTTGGGGGCAGATTTTTTTTTTTTATTGAGCAGAAATGTTCATGTGCCGAAGATTTCCGAAGATTTCCGAAGAAAGCGGAAAATTTCCGAAGATTTCCGAAAAAAGCCGAAGATTTCCGAAGAAAGCCGAAAATTTCCGAAAATTTCCGAAAAAAGCCGAAAAAAGCCGAAGATTTCCGAAAATTTCCGAAAAAAGACGAAAAAAGACGAAAAAAGCCGAAGATTTCCGAAGAAAGCCGAAAATGTCCGAAAATTTCCGAAACAATCCAAGATTTCCGAAGATTTCCGAAAATTCCCGAAGATTTCCGAAAAAAGCCGAAGATTTCCGAAGAAAGCCGAAAATTTCCGAAACAATCCAAGATTACCGAAGATTTCCGAAAAATTTCGAAGATTTCCAGAAAAATCTGAAGATTTCCTTGGGGGGGAAAATGAAGATTTTTTTTCATTCTATATTCAGTATAGTCAGGGACATTGGTCAAAGATTTATCACAATCTGTTGGTCAAAAGTAGCCTGGGTATTGAACCTACAACCTCAAAAGTAAATCTGGGACATTTTTGGGGGCAGATTTTTTTTTTATTGAGCAGAAATGTTCATGTGCCGAAGATTTCCGAAGATTTCCGAAGAAAGCGGAACATTTCCGAAGATTTCCGAAAAAAGCCGAAGATTTCCGAAAAAAGCCGAAAAAAGACGAAGAAAACCCGAAGATTTCCGAAGAAAGCCGAAAATGTCCGAAAAGTTCCGAAACAATCCAAGATTTCCGAAGATTTCCGAAAATTCCCGAAGATTTCCGAAAAAAGCCGAAGATTTCCGAAGAAAGCCGAAAATTTCCGAAACAATCCAAGATTACCGAAGATTTCCGAAAAATTTCGAAGATTTCCAGAAAAATCTGAAGATTTCCTTGGGGGGGAAAATGAAGATTTTTTTCATTCTATATTCAGTATAGTCAGGGACATTGGTCAAAGATTTATCACAATCTGTTGGTCAAAAGTAGCCTGGGTATTGAACCTACAACCTCAAAAGTAAATCTGGGACATTTTTGGGGGCAGATTTTTTTTTTATTGAGCAGAAATGTTCATGTGCCGAAGATTTCCGAAAATTTCCGAAAAAAGCCGAAGATTTCCGAAGAAAGCCGAAAAAAGCCGAAAATTTCCGAAAAAAGCCGAAGATTTCCGAAAATTCCCGAAGATTTCCGGAAAAAGCCGAAAAAAGCCGAAGATTTCCGAAACAATCCAAGATTTCCGAAAATTCCCGAAGATTTCCGAAAAAAGCCGAAGATTTCCGGAAAAAGCCGAAAATTTCCGGGAAAAACTAAGATTTCCAGAAAAATCTGAAGATTTCCTTGGGGGGGTGGAAAATGAAGATTTTTCATTCTATATTCAGTGAAACAAAAGGAAAAAGAAGAATTTCCAAAAATTCCCAAGATTTCTGAAGATTCCTCCAGAATAGAGCACATGCTATAAACATTTTCATACATTTGAATTTCCTGATGCAGTTTCATTTTTCAAAAACAAAGGAGCTGTATTTTGGTTGAATTATTTCTATTTTTGTGCTGTGTTTGTTCATCTAAACACATTATCTCCAATGCTTCAGGTACTGACAACAGCCAGGATTCGAAACCAGGTCCTACATTAATGGGGTCTTACAGTCACGTAACAAACCCACCACACCAACTAGTCCTCTTCCCTGTACAGCTTCCTCTCTGAGTGCTTTTAACTCTTCAATTTGGTTGTTGGACTTCAAAAAACACTGACGATCATAAGAACCGAACTCACAACATCTGAAATTCTGAACAATTCTCTTACCACCTGAGCTACAAGATCAGACTGGCAACACTTGTTTCTCAGAGGTTTTCACTTCTTCACTTGGTACCCCAGCCTTCAAAATTCACTGAGCCTCATAAGACTCAAACTCACGACTTCTGAAACGCCAAACAACGCTTTTAACACATGAGCTACTGGATCAGATAATTGGTCAACAACACTTCCCTCTTCTTTCCTAGCCTTCCTCCTTGTGTCGAATTTCTTAAAATGCCATGAGGATTGAACTCTCATCCTCAGAACTTCTGATAAGTCTTCTAACCGACTGAGCTATTTCACCTGAGATTCTTCTCCTGTTTCTTAGAGTTTCTCACTTTTTCTTTTGAGCAACCAACTTTAAAATTCAAAGACTTGAGCTATTTGATCAAGAAAACTTCTTTAATGTTTCTTGAAGCTGTTTCAGCCTCCCTCTTGGTGTTGGACTTCAAAATTCCTCAGAATTTGTGATCTTTCATTTGCGAAATTCAAGGAAACGCGCCAGGATCGAACTCACAAACTCAAAACTTTAACGTAGCACCTTACCATCTTGCGCTGTTTTGTCAGGGACATTGGTCAAAGATTTATCACAACCTGTTGGTCAAAAGTAGCCTGGGTATTGAACCTACAACCTCAAAAGTAAATCTGGGACATTTTTGGGGGCAGATTTTTTTTTTATTGAGCAGAAATGTCCATGTGCCGAAGATTTCCGAAAATTTCCGAAGAAAGCCGAAAATTTCCGAAAATTTCCGAAAATTTCCGAAAAAAGCCGAAGATTTCCGAAGATTTCCGAAGAAAACCGAAGATTTCCGGAAAAAGACGAAAAAAGCCGAAGATTTCCGAAGAAAGCCGAAAATTTCCGAAAATTTCCGAAACAATCCAAGATTTCCGAAGATTTCCGAAAATTCCCGAAGATTTCCGAAAAAAACCGAAGATTTCCGGAAAAAGCCGAAATTTTCCGGGAAAAACAAAGATTTCCAGAAAAATCTGAAGATTTCCTTGGGGGGGTGGAAAATGAAGATTTTTCATTCTATATTCAGTGAAACAAAAGGAAAAAGAAGAATTTCCAAAAATTCCCAAGATTTCTGAAGATTCCTCCAGAATAGAGCACATGCTATAAACATTTTCATACATTTGAATTTCCTGATGCAGTTTCATTTTTGTTTTTCAAAAACAAAGGAGCTGGATTTTGGTTGAATTATTTCTATTTTTGTGCTGTGTTTGTTCATCTAAACACATTATCTCCAATGCTTCAGGTACTGACAACAGCTAGGAATCGAAACCAGGTCCTACATTAATGGGGTCTTACAGTCACGTAACAAACCCACCACACCAACTAGTCCTCTTCCCTGTACAGCTTCCTCTCTGAGTGCTTTTAACTCTTCAATTTGGTTGTTGGACTTCAAAAAACACTGACGATCATAAGAACCGAACTCACAACATCTGAAATTCTGAACAATTCTCTTACCACATGAGCTACAAGATCAGACTGGCAACACTTGTTTTTCAGAGGATTTCACTTCTTCACTTGGTACCCCAGCCTTCAAAATTCACTGAGCCTCATAAGAATCAAACTCACGACTTCTGAAACGCCAAACAACGCTTTTAACACATGAGCTACTGGATCAGATAATTGATCAACAACACTTCCCTCTTCTTTCCTAGCCTTCCTCCTTGTGTCGAATTTCTTAAAATGCCATGAGGATTGAACTCTCATCCTCAGAACTTCTGATAAGTCTTCTAACAGACTGAGCGATTTCACCTGAGATTCTTCACCTGTTTCTTAGAGTTTCTCACTTTTTCTTTTGAGCAACCAACTTTAAAATTCAAAGACTTGAGCTATTTGATCAAGAAAACTTCTTTAATGTTTCTTGAAGCTGTTTCAGCCTCCCTCTTGTTGTTGGACTTCAAAATTCCTCAGAATTTGTGATCTTTCATTTGCGAAATTCAAGGAAACGCGCCAGGATCGAACTCACAAACTCAAAACTTTAACGTAGCACCTTACCAACTTGCGCTGTTTTGTCAGGGACATTGGTCAAAGATTTATCACAACCTGTTGGTCAAAAGTAGCCTGGGTATTGAACCTACAACCTCAAAAGTAAATCTGGGACATTTTTGGGGGCAGATTTTTTTTTTATTGAGCAGAAATGTCCATGTGCCGAAGATTTCCGAAAATTTCCGAAGAAAGCCGAAAATTTCCGAAAATTTCCGAAAATTTCCGAAAAAAGCCGAAGATTTCCGAAGATTTCCGAAGAAAACCGAAGATTTCCGGAAAAAGACGAAAAAAGCCGAAGATTTCCGAAGAAAGCCGAAAATTTCCGAAAATTTCCGAAACAATCCAAGATTTCCGAAGATTTCCGAAAATTCCCGAAGATTTCCGAAAAAAACCGAAGATTTCCGGAAAAAGCCGAAATTTTCCGGGAAAAACAAAGATTTCCAGAAAAATCTGAAGATTTCCTTGGGGGGGTGGAAAATGAAGATTTTTCATTCTATATTCAGTGAAACAAAAGGAAAAAGAAGAATTTCCAAAAATTCCCAAGATTTCTGAAGATTCCTCCAGAATAGAGCACATGCTATAAACATTTTCATACATTTGAATTTCCTGATGCAGTTTCATTTTTGTTTTTCAAAAACAAAGGAGCTGGATTTTGGTTGAATTATTTCTATTTTTGTGCTGTGTTTGTTCATCTAAACACATTATCTCCAATGCTTCAGGTACTGACAACAGCTAGGAATCGAAACCAGGTCCTACATTAATGGGGTCTTACAGTCACGTAACAAACCCACCACACCAACTAGTCCTCTTCCCTGTACAGCTTCCTCTCTGAGTGCTTTTAACTCTTCAATTTGGTTGTTGGACTTCAAAAAACACTGACGATCATAAGAACCGAACTCACAACATCTGAAATTCTGAACAATTCTCTTACCACATGAGCTACAAGATCAGACTGGCAACACTTGTTTTTCAGAGGATTTCACTTCTTCACTTGGTACCCCAGCCTTCAAAATTCACTGAGCCTCATAAGAATCAAACTCACGACTTCTGAAACGCCAAACAACGCTTTTAACACATGAGCTACTGGATCAGATAATTGATCAACAACACTTCCCTCTTCTTTCCTAGCCTTCCTCCTTGTGTCGAATTTCTTAAAATGCCATGAGGATTGAACTCTCATCCTCAGAACTTCTGATAAGTCTTCTAACAGACTGAGCGATTTCACCTGAGATTCTTCACCTGTTTCTTAGAGTTTCTCACTTTTTCTTTTGAGCAACCAACTTTAAAATTCAAAGACTTGAGCTATTTGATCAAGAAAACTTCTTTAATGTTTCTTGAAGCTGTTTCAGCCTCCCTCTTGTTGTTGGACTTCAAAATTCCTCAGAATTTGTGATCTTTCATTTGCGAAATTCAAGGAAACGCGCCAGGATCGAACTCACAAACTCAAAACTTTAACGTAGCACCTTACCAACTTGCGCTGTTTTGTCAGGGACATTGGTCAAAGATTTATCACAACCTGTTGGTCAAAAGTAGCCTGGGTATTGAACCTACAACCTCAAAAGTAAATCTGGGACATTTTTGGGGGCAGATTTTTTTTTTATTGAGCAGAAATGTCCATGTGCCGAAGATTTCCGAAAATTTCCGAAGAAAGCCGAAAATTTCCGAAAATTCCCGAAAAAAGCCGAAGATTTCCGAAGATTTCCGAAAAAAGCCGAAGATTTCCGAAAATTCCCGAAGATTTCCGGAAAAAGCCGAAAAAAGCCGAAGATTTCCGAAGAAAGCCGAAAATTTCCGAAAATTTCCGAAACAATCCAAGATTTCCGAAAATTCCCGAAGATTTCCGAAAAAAGCCGAAGATTTCCGGAAAAAGCCGAAAATTTCCGGGAAAAACTAAGATTTCCAGAAAAATCTGAAGATTTCCTTGGGGGGGTGGAAAATGAAGATTTTTCATTCTATATTCAGTGAAACAAAAGGAAAAAGAAGAATTTCCAAAAATTCCCAAGATTTCTGAAGATTCCTCCAGAATAGAGCACATGCTATAAACATTTTCATACATTTGAATTTCCTGATGCAGTTTCATTTTTGTTTTTCAAAAACAAAGGATCTGTATTTTGGTTGAATTATTTCTATTTTTGTGCTGTGTTTGTTCATCTAAACACATTATCTCCAATGCTTCAGGTACTGACAACAGCCAGGATTCGAAACCAGGTCCTACATTAATGGGGTCTTACAGTCACGTAACAAACCCACCACACCAACTAGTCCTCTTCCCTGTACAGCTTCCTCTCTGAGTGCTTTTAACTCTTCAATTTGGTTGTTGGACTTCAAAAAACACTGACGATCATAAGAACCGAACTCACAACATCTGAAATTCTGAACAATTCTCTTACCACATGAGCTACAAGATCAGACTGGCAACACTTGTTTTTCAGAGGGTTTCACTTCTTCACTTGGTACCCCAGCCTTCAAAATTCACTAAGCCTCATAAGAATCAAACTCACGACTTCTGAAACGCCAAACAACGCTTTTAACACATGAGCTACTGGATCAGATAATTGATCAACAACACTTCCCTCTTCTTTCCTAGCCTTCCTCCTTGTGTCGAATTTCTTAAAATGCCATGAGGATTGAACTCTCATCCTCAGAACTTCTGATAAGTCTTCTAACAGACTGAGCTATTTCACCTGAGATTCTTCACCTGTTTCTTAGAGTTTCTCACTTTTTCTTTTGAGCAACCAATTTTAATGAGCAATTTAATTCAAAGACTTGAGCTATTTGATCAAGAAAACTTCTTTAATGTTTCTTGAAGCTGTTTCAGCCTCCCTCTTGTTGTTGGACTTCAAAATTCCTCAGAATTTGTGATCTTTCATTTGCGAAATTCAAGGAAACGCGCCAGGATCGAACTCACAAACTCAAAACTTTAACGTAGCACCTTACCAACTTGCGCTGTTTTGTCAGGGACATTGGTCAAAGATTTATCACAACCTGTTGGTCAAAAGTAGCCTGGGTATTGAACCTACAACCTCAAAAGTAAATCTGGGACATTTTTGGGGGCAGATTTTTTTTTTATTGAGCAGAAATGTCCATGTGCCGAAGATTTCCGAAAATTTCCGAAGAAAGCCGAAAATTTCCGAAAATTTCCGAAAAAAGCCGAAGATTTCCGAAGAAAGCCGAAGATTTCCGAAGATTTCCGAAAAAAGCCGAAAATTTCCGAAGATTTCCGAAAATTCCCGAAGAAAGCCGAAGATTTCCGAAAATTCCCGAAGATTTCCGAAAAAAGCCGAAAATTTCCGAAGATTTCCGAAAAAAGCCGAAAAATTTCGAAGATTTCCAGGCAAAATCTGAAGATTTCCTTGGGGGGGGGAATGAAGATTTTTTTCATTCTATATTCAGTATAGTCAGGGACATTGGTCAAAGATTTATCACAACCTGTTGGTCAAAAGTAGCCTGGGTATTGAACCTACAACCTCAAAAGTAAATCTGGGACATTTTTGGGGGCAGATTTTTTTTTATTGAGCAGAAATGTCCATGTGCCGAAGATTTCCGAAGAAAGCCGAAAATTTCCGAAGATTTTCGAAGATTTCCAAAAAAAGCCGAAAAAAGCCGGAATTTCCGAAGAAAGCCGAAAATTTCCGAAAAAACCCGAAGATTTCCGAAGATTTCCGAAAAATTTCGAAGATTTCCAGAAAAATCTGAAGATTTCCTTGGGGGGGGGGAGAAATAAAGATTTTTTTTCATTCTATATTCTGTATAGTCAGGGACATTGGTCAAAGATTTATCACAACCTCTTGGTCAAAAGTAGCCTGGGTATTGAACCTACAACCTCAAAAGTAAATCTGGGACATTTTTGGGGGCAGATTTTTTTTTTTATTGAGCAGAAATGTTCATGTGCCGAAGATTTCCGAAGAAAGCCGAAGATTTCCGAAGATTTCCGAAAAAAGCCGAAAATTTCCGGAAAAAGCCGAAGATTCCCGAAAATTTCCGAAACAATCAAGATTTCCGAAAGTTTCCGAAAGTTTCCGAAAATTTCCGGAAAAAGCCGAAGATTTCCTCAAAAGTAAATCTGGGACATTTTTGGGGGCAGAATAAAAAAAAAAATTTTTTTAATTGAGCAGAAATGTTCATGTGCAACAACGGATTAAAATTGCCAAAGATTTCTGAAATTCAGAAGAATTTCTGAAAAATTTCCTTGGGGGGAAAAATATTAAGATTTTTTTTTTTTAATTCAGAAAGATTTTTTTGATGTGAA
Organism: Pagrus pagrus; assembly: GCF_965226575.1. NCBI lineage: Eukaryota > Metazoa > Chordata > Actinopteri > Spariformes > Sparidae > Pagrus > Pagrus pagrus. Next base: position 907,806 of record NC_140188.1, on the reverse strand, counting down.
ACCAAAAGAAAAATAATTTCCGAAAATTCCCAAGATTTTGAAGATTCCTCCTTCCTGGAGGTTTCCCGGTATAGAGCATGTGCTACAAACATTTTCATACATTTGAATTGCAGGTTCATTTTTGTTTTTGTTTTTAAAAACCTTTAAATACTTTCATTTATTTTCAGGCACACAAAAACTTTTTTTCACCTAGAAAAAAAATACACTCGTTTTCAACACTTGTTTTTATTTTCACCTGAAAAAAAATTCACTATTTTTGGGTCACCTAGAAAAAAACCTTCATTTTTCCGCTGAAAAAAACCTTGCTTTTATTTCTTTTCCCCACTCATTTTCAACACTTGTTTGTATTTTCACCAGGAAAAAGTCACTTGCTTTCATTTTCACCGTAATAAAATTCACCTAGAAAAAAAACTTTTCTTTTTCTCTGAAAAAATCTTTTTTTCCCACCTGAAACAAATTCACGATTTTTGGGTCACCTAGAAAACAAACTTCTTTTTATATCTTTTCCACACTCGTTTTCAACACTTGTTTGTATTTTCACCCAAAACAAGGTTTTTAGTATGAGAAAATTTGAGGGGAAAAAAGTCTGAATTTTGGGAGGGTTAGGCGTAAAATTGTATTTATCAAAATCTTTCTCAAAATCTGACCTTTTCTAAAAATTCTTACTTTTTCCTAAAAATTGTGACTTTTTTTCTGCAATTGTTTTCTCAAAATTCTAACTCCCCCCCCAAAAGTTTCCCCTTAAAACTCAATAAAAAAGAATGATATAAAAGCTTCAGTGTCCGACTCATTTTTTATTCCTGGTCTCTGTTTGTTCTACCTTAAAGGTGCAAAATGTAAAAAGTGGCCACCTGTGGAGTTCATAGTCCCAACAGAGAGCATCACTGCTGCTAACTGTTGCTAACATTAGCTAGTCAGCAGGACTCCACAAGTGTGTTGTTTTGGCTCTTTGAGTAGAATCAGCTGATAGGAGAACTAGCTCCACAGCTAATTGAGCTAACTAGCTAACAACAGCTACCTAGACAGTTAGCTTACTTTAGCAACAAGTAAAACTCTCTCTCACCTCGGTACTTATTACCTGTGCTCAAACTGACCTCATAACATTGAATAACATGTTATCATGTTAAAGTGTGGAGTGCATTCAAAGAAAATATTCATGACCCAGTTAGAATGAGTCAGAACCAACCACAGGACGGTTTAACACGAAATAGTTCCTTTAAGTTTGACGCACTTTAGTTTAGAGTTTCCTAAAAAGACTTAACAAGTTTTATTACTAGTTTTTGTCTTATTTGATTGATGGTGTACTCACTCTACAATAAAGTGCGACCAGTTTCATAATCAGGCTGCTCTGACGTGTTTATGACAGCTTGTGTCTGAGTGAAGTCACGTCAGGAGGCCACACAGGATCGTCTTCCTGCAGACGAGACAGGAAACACATTAAAGGAACAGTTCACCCCGAAAAGTAAAACTCAGTCATCATCTCCTCTCTCCCGTTTTAAATCAAGTCTCCAGCTGCTTCAGGTGTTCAACAGAATGCTGCAACTCTGTTTTACTGTGAAGCTCCAGAAATGTTCTGTGGACTACGAGACTTCACCTGACTTTATATCATCAGGAGGAGACGATGACTGAGCCTGACTTTATATCATCAGGAGGAGACGATGACTGAGCCTGACTTTATATCATCAGGAGGAGACGATGGCTGAGCCTGACTTTATATCATCAGGAGGAGATGATGTGTGAGGCAGCAGCATGTTAACATTAATGCTGTTTGGTTATTTAAAGTGAATATTAAAGGTTCAGACTTTAGTCTTATGAAACATATTCAGTGGTTTGGTATCGTGACTTCAGACGGAGGATGAATCCTCTGATGTCGGTGTGAAGCTCTGAGCTTCAGTTCACACGACTGTTTCCTGTCAGAAGCTTTAAATGTTACAGCATTAACATTTAAAAGCTCTCAGCGTTCAGACCAACTCCTCTTTTCTTCTTCTATTAAGATTTAATTCAATGAAGTTTTGGTTTATTCATATTAAAAAGTAAAAGTTGGATCTGTTCAGTATTAGAAGACGTTCTGAATCATCTGGATGTTTCCTGCTTCTGTTCTTTGTCTCAGTGTTTGAGATCAAACCTGCAGCAGCTGAGAGTGAAGCAGCCTCCTGCACTCTGCAGTATAAATACACTCTGCTGCTGCTCGTCTCACGTCCTGATGCACCGCTTCATCCAACTTTAACGAGCAGAGACACAAAAACACAACCGGACGAGGCTGAAACCATCAGCTGACATGACGACGACAAGAAAGAGCTGAAGAGTTTCTATCTTTGTTCTTCTGTTCATGGACAAACTGGAACACAGAACAAGTCAGCGGTGATCAACACAAACACAGGAACACATGTTGGCCAGTTGTATGTTGTGACAACACACAGCTTATAGTCCGCTTAGGATCAGGAAAATATCACATTTATCTTAAAATACCCGGTTTGGTCACAAAAACACACAAACACAGCTGGAAAATGACCCGAACCTTCTCGAACTGATCCTGCGCAGATGTTCAGACAGTGTTAACATGACGTCAGCTCGTCAACATGGTTTTTGCAGAAACATTTCCTGGAAACATTTTCTAACTTTTAACACCTGAAGACTTTTGATTTAAACACGTTCAGATGTTTGAACTCAGGTCGTTCAGTTTTATGACACGTGAGAAACAGCCTCATGAGTCTCTGATGACGTCACAACCTTTCATTCCAGACGTCCACCTGTATTTACAGCCTGACGCCAGCAGGGGGAGACATGACACCAGCAGACAGGAACAGGCTGCAGCTCAATTCAAAGAAGCTTTATTGAACCAGGAAACGTTCACATTAACAAAGTGCGTTTGAGACTGAATAACAAGAAAATCAGTTTTTTATCTGCAGAATGTAATCTGTAAAGTAACTAGTAACTAAAGTTATCTAATACATGTAGTGGAGTAAAAAGTACAATATTTGTCTCCCAAATGTGGAAGAGTAAAGTTACAGACTCAAGTAAAGTACAAGTACCTCAAAATTGTACTTGAGTAAAAGTACTTAGTTACAGTTCATCAGTGGAAACATAAAACTCAACAAAAAAGCTCTTTGTGTTACTGAGATGATTATCATCATGTATCAGTGTTTGTAACCTGGAAAGTAACTAAGTACATTTACTCAAGTACTGTACCAGCCCGATTCAAGTTACTTTACTTGAGAATTTTCCATTTTCTGAATTATTGTAGCTACTTTTTACTCCACTACATTTATCTGACAGCTTTAGTTACTAGTTACTTTTCAGATTACCTTCCTGTCCAGTGAAAACCTCGTATCTCTGGATGTGCTGATGTTGAATGTTTGTGATGACTGTTGTAAAGAGTACACAACAGTCATACTTGTACTTAAGTACAATACTTGTACTTGAGTAAAAGTCTTAAAGTATCTGATAATGTACTCAAGTATCCGAAGTACGAGTAAAAGTAAATGTAGCAGGTAATCTGCAAAGTTACTAAAGGTATCAAATAAATGTAGTGACGTGGAAATACTTGAGTAAAGTAGGCTCAAAACTGTACTTAAGTAGGCCCACAGTACTTGAGTAAATGTACTTAGTTACATTCCATCACTGCTTTTGATACTTCAGTACATTTAATATCAGATACTTTCAGACTTTGACTCGAGTACTGTTCATGTGTGTGACTTTCACTTGTACCAAAGTAATATTTTAACACTTCTACTCGAGTACAGTTACTTTTGTACCCTGCAGTCCTCCAGCTGGACGTGTGTCTGAGCCTGTTATCGATCAGCTGATCAGAGGCCTCGTGCTGTTGGGAAATCACGGATCGATGTCGCAACAGAGAGCAGGAGGAGGAGCCCCGACCGGAATACACGCGCACACACTTCCTACTCACACACACACACACACACACACACACACACACACTCAGCTGCTCTAACTTTGTGTTTGTCGCAGATTAAACCAGGAAGTCTCTGCGCAGCCTCACTTCTCCGCTGTTGTTTCTTCCGCCGCTAATTGAAAAACTTCTGCGGCTTTAATTAGTGACTGAGCACGTGACCGTGACCCGCGCTGCGCATCAGTCACCCCCGAACCGGAACAGCCGCCTGGCGCCGCCGCCGCTCAGCTGGAGGACCTCCCGGAGCTCCGGGGACCGGCCCGGTGCGCCGCCGCGCTCCTCCCGGAGATTTACAGCCGAGATCGAGCCCTGACACCCGGCCGTTCATCATCAGAGCTGCGGTGCTAACCGGAGTGACACACACACACACACACGCACGCACGCGCGCACGCACACACACACACACCAAAGTCCAGCTCTGGATCCGCCCCGCCCCCCACACCGCTCAGCTCCGCCCGCCGGGACGTTCAGCTGTACAGCCCGGACCGGTTCATCCCGACCGGACACACCGAGCAGACCCTCGCGACCTGCTGTCAATGTAAGTCGGCCTCCTGCGGGGCTTTATTTTCTCATTCAGTGGTTTTCTCTATGGAGTCTGGTGCTCTGTGCTGCTGCTGCTGGTCTGTCACCAGCCTCACACCGAGGACCGTAAATGTTCAGCGCGTTGTCCGAGGACAGACTCGTGTCTGCTGCTCGCTCGCACTGAGAATCCTGCGTGCGGAATATTATTTAGAAATCTCTCAATTAAATTTGTTGTCGGTTGTCCCTTCTAGTAAACACGAGTTGAAAGCACAACTACACACGTTCATGATTCAGACGGGTGTGTTCTGCATTTCGGCACACAAACAACACAACAACAATCACCCTGCGTAACACAACTTGTGTTAATCATTTTTCTTCAGATACGCACAAAGACCTTTAAAGACGTTCATGAACGTTAACTGTCGCAGCTGGTTCATAATTTATGAGCCGAACTTACCACAAACCTCCCAGGATTTGCAAAATGTTTTGTAATTTGTAAAAAGTTTGGTTCAATATTTTTTTATTTTCAGACGATGAAGACATTTTTAAACGACCGTTTTTCAAATGAAGATCCTCTCCACTTAGTGGAGGTCAGTGTTCTCTCCATCGATCCCGTCTGATAATCAGATTATCGTCAATCGGATGAGTTTGGGGAGTTTGCAGCGATCAGCAGAAACACAGCTGAACACTGCAGTCCACCTGCCTCTTCATCCTCATCATCATCTTCTTCATCATCCTCATCATCATCATCATCATTAGCAGTTAATGAAGAAAACAGGAGCCAACAGACCGGCAGAATATTCCAAGTTTCACTTCTAATCATCAGATTTTTAATTAAAAAATAGAAATTAAAATGATGACTGGCACAAAATGTTAATCATCATCATCATCATCATCATCATCATCATCATCATCATCATTAAGTATTTATAATAAATGAACATAGGAAACATTGTTCATCACAGTTACAAATATCTGCTCAGCCCACGAGAACAGAGCTCCACAGATCAAACATCACATTTAAAACAAAGACCTTCATCCTCAGTGTCATCAGGCTGTGACCAAACATCTCAGCTCAGGATGAAGGTTCCTTCCAACAAAACAAGAAGAATTCAGCATTTCTTCATCTGTTCACATGCAGCTGACATGAACAGCTGTCCGTCCGTCCGTCCTGCAGGACGACTGACTTCATGTCTGTCAACTGTCAGTTTGTTGGTTTGTCTTCAGATTTTATTTTATTTATTTTATTAACCTTTATTTATACAGGTAAGATCTCATTGAGACCCAGGGTCTCATTTACAAGAGAGACAAAACAGCAAAACACAAAGTTACAGACTAACTGAACATACAGGAGGCACAACACAGAGCACACAACATGAAAATAGTATAGTGCAAACTACAAAGTGCAAGAAAAATAAGACTGGTTAAGTACATAGACGTCTTCAGACGTCTTCAGACGTCTTCAGACGTCTTCGTTTGTCCAACAGTGTGAATCTGAACGACTCTTCATTAACTGTCAGACGATGACTGAAACAACTGTTGGATTATCAGATTATTTATGGTTATTTTCTTTTAATCAGCTAATTGTTGCAAACCAACGTTTCCTTTTACTCTGAATTTCCTCATTTCTTTTTTATTTCAGAGTCAAAGTTCTTTGTATTTAAATTAAAGCTCAGTGAACTTCCTCCAGTGGAGCGATGACTAAAACTACCCAGAATCCTCTGGGGCAAGGGGGGTGATTGTTATCTGTACCTGACGCATATTACACGCTTTATAAACACACACACACACACACACACACACACACACACACACACACACGTGTGTGATGGATGGTGTTGTGGAGCAGCTCTGGTTCTGTATGTCCCTCCAGGGATCCACTCTCTCTGCCTGATCGTCCTGCATGACTCTTTATCTCTCCATCTGTCCTCCTCTTCCTCTTCCTCCTCCTCCTCCTCCTCCTCCTCCTCCCTCTCCTCCTCCTCCCTCTCCTCCTCCTCCTCCTCCTCCTCTCCTTCCTCTTCCTCCTCCTCCTCTCCTTCCTCTTCCTCTCCTTCCTCCTCCTCCTCCTCCTCCTCCTCCTCCCTCTCCTCCTCTCCTTCCTCCTCCTCTCCTTCCTCCTCCTCCTCTATGTAAATATGTTGATCTGAGGTTTCAGTCGTGTTTCAGGAGTCTGCAGCGGTGACGATGCTTCAGTTAGTTTCTTGTTGTGACGTCTGTCAGACGGATGGTTTGTGTCTGCTGATGTATCTCAAGTGTTTTCATGTTGTGGTTTGATAAACGATGTTTCCAGTGTTACAGAGCTGCAGTGTGTCGTCTTAAAACCAGAAATCAGATGGTGATTTAACACTTCCTGTCCCCTCGTCTCAATGTCTGTGAGTGTGTTGGTGTGTTTTCAGTTAAACGTGTGAAATAAGGTGTGTGATAGGCTGAACATATACACTCATCATTAAATGTCTTCCGTGTGTTAAAAACAGTTAGCGGTTGCTAACAAGTGTCTGAATGAGACTACAGAGGTTGTCGGGGACATTAAACGTCCTCACAGCGAACACGGAGACTCGTCTCCTCACTAGTCCGTCTTTACAGGCCCACTGCAGTTAGTTAGTTAGTTAGTTAGTTAGTTAGTTATTCCATCCAGGTCTCTGTATGCCTGCTTTCTGTAGTTTGACCACAAGTGTGCAGGTTATTATTTATGGTGGGTCGGTCGGTCAGTCGGTCGGTGGGTTGGTGGGTCGGTTGGTGGGTCGGTCGGTCAGTCGGTCGGTTGGTCGGTCGGTGGGTCGGTCGGTCGGTGGGTCGGTGGGTCGGTTGGTCGGTCGGTGGGTCGGTCACCCCCTAACCCTGCCATTTAATGTGTGAAGTGGAAAATCTGAGACATAATTCTGTTGGACTTGATGTGAAGTGCTTATTTTGTTGAGTTAATTTCAACATTAATAAAGTAAAAAGTCTCCTGCACGCTGTCCACTTGTCTTGGTCTTCTTACAAGACAACCTGATGAAGGTCTACTTGCTGAAACTTTGTTGTCATTAAACTTGAAGTGGACCTTCACACCTGTCGATGTTCAGGTGTGTAAAAGCTGCTCTGTGAACATTAATGAACTCTGATGAGATGAAGCAGGAGGGACAGAGAGGTGAGGGTCATTATCATCATCATCTCCCATAACGAGCTGATGAGTCTGACCTCTGCTGAGAGAGAGAGCGCTGACTCAGCATCGTTTCAGCAGACACACTCAGATAAACACATCATAGCTGGAAAACTCACCACGCTCACACCTGCTAACATCTGGATGTTGTCTTTAATGTGAACGTGTCCTCTTTGTTGGTTGTTTTGTTGGTCGCCTCTGCAGCAGATGATCAGTTTTGGTCTCAGTGTCTCCAGTAATTCGCCCTGAAGAATCTGAATTTGCTCCCTTGTTATTCGTCCTCTGGTGGTTTCTTATATTTTGTCTTATTGTAATTTAGCTTTGACAAATATTTTAAGTTGAATTTTTAAGTTTCTGGGTTTCATTTGAACAACAACACAGTGTGTGTAATGTACATATAACGATGACAGATACATATATCTGTTGAGAAGAGTATAAATCATGTCGGCTGGTCTTCATATTATTGTTATTATTATTATTATTATTATTATTATTATTAGGGCCCGAGCAGGGAACCTGCAAGGACCCTATTGTTTTTGTAGTGATCATTTTTTGTCCCAAATTTTGTCCAAATGATCGCATCACTGCCTGAACATCCCCCAAAACTCACCAAACTTGGAATATATGTCCCACCTGGCGAAACATTTTATAATCTGTTGTCGTTGTCAATTTCCATCACTAGGTGGCGCTATAATCAAGGAAAGTGCGTTTTGGCTAATAACTCCCACATACTTTGTCGCACATTCAAAAACCTCATATCCACACGTTCAGTGAACTGTGCTGAATCTCCTGATATAGGCCACGCCCATATCCGCCTACTGTTTTTTTCGCTAGCTCGCAAAATGTCGCAAACCTACTTTTTCGAACTCCTCCCAGGCAATTTCACTGATTTACTCCAAACTTTGCACACAGCATCTGTGGACCGTTCTCACAAAAGTTATTAGAAGAATTTTGATATTCCAAAGAAAACTCAACTTATTAAATAACAACTTCCTGCAGATTTCCTTCAAAACAGGAAGTGTTGCATATCTCCACATTGGTTTGTCCGAATGACATGAAACTCAGGATACTACTTCCCCATGAGCCCCTAAGGCTCTGTGCAAAATCTTGCCCGATGACCACTAGGTGGCGCTCGTTAAATTGAAGCGTACATTATTTACTAAAGGCAGGAGAAGCCCACCCAAACACGGACAGTTAAGACGTGTACACAATAATTGGGCAATGGGGACGGGTAAGCAGCACACCCCGACGCGGGTGGACTGCAAGGGCCCGTTCATTTTTATTATTTTTTATTTACTTTTATATGTGAATATTAGCATGTTAGCTCAATAGCTCCCAGGTCATGTGAACAATTGACTCAAAATCATGTTGGGATCATGTAACTACACTGGCTGCATGAGATACACCTCTTGTTTTTACATTTAACATCTTTTCATATTTCTTAGTAATTTTTATTATTTTTTATTATTTTTTATATGTAAATATTAGCATTTTAGCTCAATAGCTTCCAGGTCATTTGACCGATTGACTCAAAATTAGTGTGGGATCATGTAACTACACTGGCTGCATGAGTCATGGGTCACCAGATTTGGCCCGTAGCTCGTTACACATGAGTACGTTAATTCGATACTACAACTGCCCTCATGTGCAGCACGATAGCTCAGTAGCGCCCCCTAACGCCCACTTGTGGCTTTTCCCATTAATTTTTTTTCATTTCTACGCCTCGTACTTTATTTCACTAGTCCTACAGATTTAACGCCACAGACTTCACACTCGCTAAATATCATCTTCAGACCTTGATGATGACACCTTGTCAAAAGCTTTCGCCTCCGATATACATATGTATCATGACCAGACGCAAAAAATACCCCTTGGCACCGAAACCCTCAGTCCAACAGGAAGTCGGCCACTTTGGTTCACAGCGGCCATTTTGTCAAACTTGAAGCCCCACCTCATACATGCACATACACTAACGAATTTCGGCACGCATAAGTATCGTGACCAAACGCACAAAAAAGCCTCTAGGACCCACAACCTCAGTCCAACGGGAAGTTTGCCATTTTGGTTCAAAGTTGAGATGTTGCCGCCATTTCCACCCATTTCCATGGCTCGTACTTTAATTAACTTTCCCTACAGATTTAACGCCACAGACTTCACAGTCACTAAGACTCATCCTCATACCTTGATGATGAAGAGTTGTAAAAAGCTTTCGCCTACGTTATTCCTGGTGGGCATGACAGTCTGAACTTTCAATGCTTGGCCACTGTAAGAGCCACGTCAATGTGTGGTGTGTGTTGGACACAAACTGTCCACTAGGTGGCTACGTTGCATTGTGGGTCAGCCTGATATCAATCAATCAGACGTCATTTATATCGCACATTTAATACAAATACAATGTAGCACAAAGAGCTTCACACAATAAAAGCAAGCACAACAAAACAGAAGTGAAACCAAAAGACACACACACACACACTTTCTCTCACACACAACACATACATGCATTTCTGACAGAAGCTTACTGAGGCGCTATCTTTCGCTCAGCTATGTGCTGTGACGCCAAACATCATCCAGTTTACATGACATTCACAGGCTGTTTTCTCCAAATCACACACTACAACATGACATATGATTGATGGGTGAGCTCTCGGGCCACATAGTGGACAGACTCGCCCTCTGCGTCTGCCCTCCGACGGCGCCACGGCCCGACGTACGTGGGGGGGCGAGGGCCCGTTCATCGCTGCTTGCAGCTTTAATTATTATTATTATTACAAGCAGTAGTTTTATTTTCCATTTATTGTTACCACTTTCTGTTTTGCAGTTTGTTTTTACTATAAAATAGTACTTTTTCTCTCTTTCTCTCTCTCTCTCTCTCTCTCTCTCTCTCTGCAGGGCGATCGTCGTCTCCACCCTCCTCTTCCTCTTCCTCTTCGTCATCATGGTGAGGATGACTCCGGCTGTCAGTCAGTCCACTGAGCCTTCAGGTAGGTTCCTGATTGAAGCTCGTTAGACACGAATCACTGACACCAGTTCAGCCCAGTTACACAGCTGACTGACACATTCAGAACTTCCATCTGAAAAACATGTTTTTTAGTGAGACCCGTACTGAAAGTCTTGGTCCTGAAGGTTTTCTGGTTTGTTTTAATGTAAAGCTGCACAGATATCCACACAGCAGCCGCACGGAGGATTTCTCTCTCAGCTGAAGGAAATTAAAAACATGAAATATGATCCTCATGATTTTTTCTCAGAGTCCACATTGTGACTGCTGAAGGTAAAAAATCTTTCCCGTTCTTGTGCTGCGACTCTGCAAAGACGAGGTTAATTAAAAGGCGAGGCGTTCGCCCCGCGGGACGAGGAATGGATGGGTCCAGAGAGGAGGCTCATTTGTAACGCTGTCTGAGGGTGAGGGGGTGTTGGGGGGTGTTGGGGGGAGGAGGGGGGAGGACGCTGGGAGGTCGGTGTGGAGGAGGATGGATGGAGGGAAGGTGAGGAGAGGAGGGGGAGATGAAGTCTGAATGAATCCTTTGGGGGAACAAACTGCTGTGATGCACACTGTACACATCCACATGTGTAATGTGCCGGAGAGCAATGACACTTAAAGCTGCAGTACCGTCAGTGACCACCAGGACAAACAAAGCTGACTCAACACTGAGGCTCTGAGGCCACTCAGGCGGTTCAGGAAGCGGTTCTACACGGTTACGGTTCAATCACTCTGGCTGGCTGGTTGGTTGGCTGGTTGGTTTGGCTGGTTGGTTTGGTTGGCTGGTTGGCTGGTTGGTTTGGCTGGCTGGCTGGCTGGCTGGTTGGCTGGTTGGTTGGTTTGGCTGGCTGGCTGGCTGGCTGGTTGGCTGGTTGGTTGGTTTGGCTGGCTGGCTGGTTGGCTGGTTGGTTGGCTGGTTGGTTTGGCTGGCTGGCTGGCTGGCTGGTTGGCTGGTTGGTTGGCTGGCTGGCTGGCTGGCTGGTTGGCTGGTTGGTTGGTTTGGCTGGCTGGCTGGTTGGCTGGTTGGTTGGCTGGTTGGTTTGGCTGGCTGGCTGGCTGGCTGGTTGGCTGGTTGGTTGGCTGGCTGGCTGGCTGGCTGGTTGGCTGGTTGGTTGGTTTGGCTGGCTGGCTGGTTGGCTGGCTGGTTGGCTGGTTGGTTTGGCTGGCTGGCTGGCTGGCTGGTTGGTTGGCTGGTTGGTTTGGTTGGCTGGTTGGCTGGTTGGTTTGGCTGGCTGGCTGGCTGGTTGGCTGGTTGGTTGGCTGGCTGGCTGGCTGGCTGGTTGGCTGGTTGGTTGGTTTGGCTGGCTGGCTGGTTGGCTGGTTGGTTGGCTGGTTGGCTGGTTGGCTGGCTGGCTGGCTGGCTGGCTGGCTGGCTGGTTTGTCAGCAGGATTACATGAAAGCTACTGAACTGATTTTCACCAAACTCAGATGGGGCATGAGACTCGGCCCAGAATTGACCTCATTAACATTTGGTGCTGATCCAGATAAAGAACGGATCCAGGAATGTATGAATGTCTCAGAAAATAATTTTTTTTTCTCACCATTAAGATAACTACATAAACCTTTCATCATTTTAATGAGTCAAATGTCTGCAGATCCAGCAGGACCTGTTCTGGGTCCAGAACCTCAGGTTGAGACCCTGAAGTGTAGAACAGTTTCAGCTCTGCTGGTTCTCCTGAACACTGAACGCTGGATTAATGGAGGCTCTCTACACCTCGTGTGTGTGTGTGTGTGTGTGTGTGTGTGTGTGTGTGTGTGTGTGTGTGTGTGTGTGTGTGTGTGTGTGTGTGTGTGTGTGTGTAATTGACCTGTCAGGTTTTCTCAGCTCCAGTATTAGTCTTTCTATTAAAACCTTCTTCAACATCCATCCTCCTCCTCCTCCCTCACTATCCATCCATCCATATACACCAATACCTCCAACACACACACACACACACACACACACACACACACACACACACACACACACAGTATCGTCCAGCTGTGACAGGCTGCTGTTGGTCTGAGTGTCCTGCAGTCTGAGCTGCTCGTACATCAACACTGTGTCATAAATGTTCAGATCTGAGACGCAGTCAAACATAAAATGTGAAAATCAATTTAAATTCTTTATGTAAATCTCAGTTTCAGTTTGTACATCCTGATGATAAACGGAGATTTTTACTGTAATCAATACATAAATCTAGAATATTAACTCGAGTGGCTCTCAGTAGAGCGCATACCTCCGCCGAGCCACACGCATTAGTCATCACTGTTATTATCACGTATTGAACCGTCGTCTTCATCCTCCCTCTAATTAACTCGTCCATTATAAATGAGGAGCGTCTCTGATTTGATTGGCTGAGGACTGAGTCAGAGCTGGAACCATTAGTCAGTTAAATCTATTGGCAGATTGTTGGTTTTGGTGACTAATGGCTGTAATGACCGTGTGGGAACTTAGTTTGTCTTTTTAATGTGGTCGTCAGTTGGTCAGTCGCTGTCGCTGTAGAATGGTTATAAATGCTGAATGCATCAGGGTGGAAACATCGATGGGTTCTGTCAGTTTGACTTTATTCAACAAAAACTGAAACGCAGCGTTGTAAAATAATCCAGAGGATCCAGCTGATCACAGTCAGATCGATGAGCATGAAGAGTTTATCAGCTGTGAGTCAAACAACAGCTGATGTGGCAGAAATTCATCACGAGTCTAAAAAAAAGTTCAGGATTAAAATCTGACTTCATTCGTCCTCTCGGCTCAAAGTGCTGGAGATGTTTGGTTCCTCCTCGTCTGTTCAACCCAAACCCAGAAACTTCAGTGTTGGATCATTTTTTTATTTTCCAGCTGACAGTGACGATTTGATTTTCTCCTGACGAAGCTGCTGTGATTCACCCGACGTGGTGACACGTGTTTGATGACGTCATCATGTTGTGACTTCATTCACAGGAAGATGTTTTCACTGTGGACTTGGTCTGATACCCACTGAGCCTGTTTTTCACTGGGTTCAGGACATTTACAGGTCACAGCTCGTAATGGTTTTGGGTTTGTTGCAGACTAGTTGATGTCATGTTGTTCTCTGTGTTTGGACAAAATACTAATCTGAGTTTCTTAACTCCACACACACGTGGTCACTTTGAATGTTTTTATGTGAAAATCTCTGAGGTGAACTGGGGACATGGTGTCCAGGACTGACTGACGGGGCTGTGAGGTCCTCTGATCAGTTTGTTGGTGTTGGATTAAAACTGAAGTTGTGGCTCCTGAACTGTGAAACTTTCTCCGTTTGGACTTCAGATCTGTGGATATGTGATCTTAAAATAATGTGCAGATAATCTGAGATTGAAGCTGTGAGATTCACGTGCTGAGATATTTTGAGCCTGGCGGTCAGGGTCGTGTTTCACTGAACTGTTGGGTGTTTAAACCAGATGTGTCTCGGGTCTCAGATGAAGTCCGTCCTCTGCAGACGTGATGAGCTCCAGTGTTTTAATGGAGCAGCTGCCCTCTGTGCTTTAATCCTTTAATGAGATGAAGTGTAATAACGTTGTTCCTTTAACGAGGCCAGTTAACGACCACATCCACTAAGCTCTGTTTGATCCTCACATACAAACTCTGGATGAGAGTCTGGACCAGGTCCAGGTCCAGGTCCAGGTCCAGAGAGAGAGACGTCCCTGTAGCTCACTCTATCATCATATATCAAGAACTTATACAAGAACTTCATAACAACAGGAACGAGTTTCTGCTCAGTCGACCTTTTTCTTCTTCTCACGACGATTTATCAGAGGACTTAATGGATATGAGCTGAAGTGAGTGGATAGCTAATGTCGCTAACGGTTATCTACGACACCGGCGTGACTGATTATTGATTATTTGGGATGGCAGAGTGTGTGTGTGTGTGTGTGTGTGTGTGTGTGTGTGTGTGTGTGTGTGTGTGTGTGTGTGTGTGTGTGTGTGTGTGTGTGTTGAATTGAGAAGATGCACCAGCTGAGATAATGATTAGCAAATGTTTGTTTTATCTTTATTGAACAACTTTCAAATGTTGCTTTACATCGTTTCATAGAAATATATAATTGAAATATTTCCTTTTATGCATGAAACAAACTGAAAGAAAGAAACAATAACACAAAAGAGAATATAGTAAAAGAAACTGATACATATCAAAATCATATTTTCATATTTCATTTAATCATATTTCATGTTTTTGATATAAACATCTACTAAATACCGTTTTATCTCCATGAGACAGAATATTATTATTTATATTTATATAATATATTATTATTTGGTCTTAAATCAATCTTGTCTGTTGTTATTTTAGAAAAATGAGGAAATAAAATCATAAACTTACTCAAGAGATTTCCGCTTCCACTGCAGTTCTGTGTGTTTTGTCCAAGCGGTGTTGCCGTACCTCGCTGTCCAAGATGGCGGTAGTCTCACATCGGGTACTGACAGACAGACGTGCAGTCAGGGAGATGGATGACTGCTGTTACTTGTTCACATGTGATTGGACGCTCTGCTGTTGAGCTGACCTTTGACCCCTCCCCTCCTCAGAGCCCAGTTGTTATGACTGGGGGGAGTCCAGTAACGGGACGGTCCGGGTCATGGAGGGGGAGTCCGGTTGGCTCTCCTGTCCTCTTTTCTCTCATCCCTCCGTCTACAACTACACCTCCACCCAGAGCGCCGGACACAACCTCGTCTGGTACCGCCTCACCGAGGGCCAGGACCTGGAGCAGCCAATCACGTACAGGTACGACCACCTGTTCAACATTTACTAATGAAGAAGTATTTACACTGAAATCCAGATTTCATACCTGGATTATCTGAGTCCTCTGTGTTTCCTCACTCAGTCACTGAGTAACTGAGTGATGCAGCTGGTCTGACGAGCTCCCTGCTCTCAGGATGGATGGTGTTGTGGAGGCGAGCAGCTGATTAGCGTCACTACATCAGACTCAGACTGTTCTAATGTCGCTCTAATTGAATCGAGTGTGATTGACGTTCCCTCTTTAATGTGATTCTCTGCAGCCCGCGCTTCACTAAAGACAGAGACAGACTGTGGCTGCAGCCGGCCGCCACCGCCGACACCGGACAGTACATCTGTATGCTACGGTAAGACTTTAACCACCGGATGTGATCCACCCTCACCTCCTCTGCATCGTACTGCTGAGCTGTACTTCAGTGACGCTTACGGAAATCGGTGCAAGCGCCTCGGTCTTGACCGTCATATGAATAATGACAGTAAAGCTCATTAAAGCATTTATCAAATGATTCTTCAGGAGTGTTTTAAACAGAGCCCGATCCACGACTGAGATCATGAAGTGTGTTCATGGTAAGTTGGCAGCTGTCACGAGAAATACGTTGCTTGAATAACAATTAAAAGAAAATCCTCATCAGTTCTCTTAACTCAAATAAGCGTGACAAAACTACCACGTCCAGTGTTGCTGCTGTTTGGTGTGAGCCGAGACTTAGCTGGTCATTTTGCTGTTCCTCTGTTCTGTTGTGACAATAAAACAAACTCATCAAAATCATATTATTTCAGCGAGGACTCATAAATAACTACAAATAAGTAATGTTACGGAAATCTGTTGTATGCTTTGTTATGCGTTTCTGGACTTATATACATATATATACATATATACATATATATATACATATATATATCGGCCGATATATCGGAATATCGGATTTTTAAATCATCAAATATCTGTATCGGTATCAGCCTTAAAAATCCTTCATCGGTCGGGCTCTAGTTTTAAAGAAGACCCTGATGTTGCAGCTGCTCTCACACTCAGACACTCGGACCTGTAGATCCTTCAGATAAAATCAGTTTCGATCCTCCGGCTCGCCGACACTTAATCAGCTAAAGTGGCCTCGAGAGCGTCTTAAAGACTGAAATGGAGACTCGTCAGCTGGCGGCGGTCCAGACATGAGTGTGACCCTCAAACAGGATGAGCTGATCTGCTGAGGAGGTCACACAGCTTTAATCACTGCATGGTTCTGGACCCTGCAGGACTCTCACTGATGAACAGAAACAACACATGCAGCATCTTCAGTCAGCCAATCAAAAGAGTTGACTGTCCTCTGTCCTCCAATCAGCTGAGACGATCCAGATACATCAGACTGAACTGCACAACCTTAAAGACACCACACACACACACACACACACACACACACACACACACACACACACACTCATGGTAGATGGAGATCAGTCTTCAGTCCCTGCAGATGTTAATCTGAGCCTCAGCAGGAAGTGACATCACTGCTCTGTGGTTCAGGTTTATTTAACCACCAACAGTTTTTATCATCGATTTAATCTGAGTAAGAAAACGAGTCTTGATTCTCTGTCAGCTTGTTGAAGGCGACAGGAAACTGTGGAAACACTGACTCTTAACCTGCCAACACACTTTCTATTAGTCACCACAACATCACCAGACTCCCTTCACAAATGTGGTGATTTTAAGAGTTGTTGAGTTAAAACAAACTTTGTAACGTAGTGAAACTCTGTCTCTGACAGACTCTGAATCATTGTCTCCTTCTTGTAAATTCAGCATTAAATGAAAACAGTAAGTTGTGTGTTTCCTTGTAGAAAGTGTCAGTTTGTGGCAGCATGGCTGTACCAGCCTGTCTGCTTCTGTGTCTAAAGTGCTAAAGTCTTACCTGCCAACATTTAGCAGCTGTTTGAACACACTGTTGGTGTTGAGAGCTGATCACAGGTGACTCAGTTCACATGAATGTAGCTGTGAACTGACTCATCTTTGACTTCTCCTGTATCTGACTGATCTGCTGTGTGATCTAGTTTTACTTCCCTGTGTGGTCTGATGTCACTTTGTGCTTCCTTCGTCTGATAACCTTCTGAGACGACCGTCCTGCTGCTTTCCGTGGTATTTTGCAGGTTAAAGCTAACGAGGCGTTTGTGGTTTGCTCCGCTCATGTTGTCCTAGATTTTATTTCACAATCTTCCTCTGAACTTCTGCGTCACTCTTTAAGACTCTTGGAGAGCGTTCAAACATCCAATCAGAGAGCTTCAGGTTCGGTTGATGATGTTCTGTCTGTCTTCTGTCTCCATCTCGCAGCAACAAGACGTCCTGCAGTAGGATCGCCATGCGCCTGAAGGTGCTGCGGCCCGACGAGGTGGCCCGCGGCTCCGACTGCGCTGTCGCTGCGTCGACAAGCCATTTGCTCATCGCTTTGGAGAAGGGGAAGGCGCTGGACTGTCCGGATCTGCAAGACGCCGCCAAGATGGCTGACAGCGAGCCGACTGTCACCTGGAACTTTGTATCACCCGTCAGCTCGGTAACTGAATAATGACCGTGTATTTCAGTGCGAGCGGACTGCTTCACACACTCTCATTTCAGTGGAGCGTCTTGAGGACAGATCAGTTTGTGTTGAGCTGCGTTTTAGCACAAAGAGCTGAAACTTCCGTTACCGCCACAAGCTACAACATGCAAATCATTTTAGCTCTTTAAAACCCTCGTCTTGTCCTCTGTCCTCTGTCCTCTGTGTCTCAGGTGTGTCAGAAGGATCCATTCTGGAACTACCGGCGGCTGATTGGAGTCAGACTGCGCATCGACATCATGATGGATCAATTTCAGGGTTTATATTACTGCACAGTGCACTACCAGAGGAGAGGGAAGACACTCAGCTTCACCCGGAGCATCAACGTCAGCGCAGTCTGTGAGACAAACACTGTACCTATACCAAAAGAGTTAACCTCAGTCATCGTCTCCTCCTGATGATACGACTTCATATCATCGGGAGATGATGACTGAGTTTACATTTTGAGTGAACTGTTCCTTTAAGAACGCTGAAGGTAATCACTGCTCTTTTTTCTCTCAGATCCGCCAAATTTACCCAAACAGCCGACCATGATCCACCCGGCCAGGGACCAGGTCTACACTGTCAGACAGGGTAGGTCAACGTCTCATCGCTCCGGCTCGTTAGCCTGTCAGCTAGCCGCGCTGGCTACTGAAAAGAAGAACAGGTTCATGATCGGCGAGGTCGGAGCTTTGACGCTCTCTCACGACTGTGAACGTTACTTTATGGAAGACGAAGCTCTGCGCTCACTGAGGGTGGAGGTTACTGTAGCGTTGACACCGGAGGAGAACAGACGTTGTCCTCAGTACGAATGTCTTCCTGTAGCGTCCTGACGGAGACGGGACTGCGGTGTGTCCAGATGGGAGCGTCCCTTCATCTGTTCACGCAGCGTGTTACAGATTCGCGGCCTCCGTCTCGTCTCGTCCACCTGCAGCTCCCGTCTCAGGACATAAAGCTGCTCTGGCAGTGATGGAGGAGGCTCGTCCTCTGCCAACAACTTCCTTTAAATTGGTTTTTCCTGAGAGCAGCTCACAGGAGGTTCAACATTCGAAAAGTTAATCGTCCGTACAGAATTAGTGGAGGCTGCAGGAGCTCGTCTCATAAAACAGAACCGGCCGTTAACAGCGTGTCCGGACGCCATCAAACCTCCCGTCCCGTGTACATGAAGTGTATGTCCCTGCAGGATTACATCAGCAGCCTGTGTTCACTGAGACACGTGTTTTATGTCCAGACTGCTCCCACATTAATCTCCATTTAAGACTGAAAAAATTCCTCTTGACCAAAACGACTACAAGGAGACGCAACATGAACACAAAGCGATGTGAAATACAAACAAACCATCAACAAAGACACAGACTCGCCACCAGGAGACGCAGAAGAGTCAAACAAAGCTCCCGTTCCTTCATCAGCTCTGTGTTTGAGACTGAACGTGACGTGGGATCCTGCTCATACCAACACTAACTTATGTGATATATATATTTATATATTCAGTGATGTATTACACTCGAATCATAACTGCTGAGGTCTAATTCTGAATGTTCTCTTCCTGTCAGACACGGAGGCGCGTCTGGTGTGTCGAGGTCTGTTCCCCTACCTGGAGTCTACACCTGAGATCTGGTGGACGGTCGATGGGAAGAAGCTGGATAAACATCCAGAGCACGATCGATTCTCCGAAACCACCAGGTGCAAAGACGTTGGTGATTTTATTTTAGCTTGTGCTACTTTTACTGACTTTAGTCAAACCTGTTTCCAGCTGCAGCTTTAATCCCTGAAACTGAGGCACAACTCAGAAAAGTTGGACTCAGGAAGTCTCATCTTCTGACCGGAGAACATCCAGGAACTATAAGACACAAAGGAAACACAGCCACAGGTTGAAGATTTTGAGAAATGAGTGTGAAAATCTTTAAAGAGATAAACGACACAAAAAGTCACCTCTGAAAAACATCAATCACATGTGGGAAATATTGTTACTGTTATTACAAAAACTAAACACGGATTTCACTTACAATCACTAACCTGTGTGTGTGTGTGTGTGTGTGTGTGTGTGTGCGTGCGTGTGCGTGCGCGTGCGCGTGCGTGTGCAGGCTGGTGAAGTGGGACTACGGGGACCAGACGATGGAGAGCGAGCTGCTGATCCAGGGCTTCCAGTCTGAAGACCTGAACAAAGAGCTGAACTGCTCGCTGAGGAACGAGAAAGGCTTCATCACCCGCAGAGCTCAGCTGGAGGAGGAGGGTGAGGACAGTCTGACGCGCTGGTGGAAATGTCAGCAGCTCTCTGACTTCCTGTCTGAGTTTCATACTTTGAGGGAAATTCTCTTCTTGGCCGACTCACTCAGAAGATATAAATCAGTCTTATCTGACTTTGTTACACTTCCTCGTGTTGTTTCACATTAAAAGACCAGGAAAGACTGGGTGCAAGATCTTTCTGCTGCTAGAAGGCTTTTATTGTGAAACTTCTACAGGATGTGTAAGAGCTGCATTTAATGTTATTTAGTTTATTTGTGTTTACAGGATATATTGATTATTTAGGATGAATGATCTGTTAAAACAATGAATTGTATTTGTAGCAGTAAGTGTCCCTCACCACCTGAGGATGGAGGAGGGCGGGGCTTAACCTTTAGGTTTTGACGGGGATTGACCGCAGCATCACCAGATCAATGGAAAAGTCATATTTAGTTTTTGTTTCTGTGTTTTGACAATAAATTATATTTCATGTGAGAACAACTCGGCTCACTCCACATTAGCACATGGATAAACAGGACAGG
Organism: Pagrus pagrus; assembly: GCF_965226575.1. Classification (NCBI taxonomy): domain Eukaryota; kingdom Metazoa; phylum Chordata; class Actinopteri; order Spariformes; family Sparidae; genus Pagrus; species Pagrus pagrus. Next base: position 887,207 of record NC_140188.1, on the reverse strand, counting down.
AGCAGGAAAGACTCATTGCTAGATGTTTGGCCACTACAGGATGTGTTAGCTGCATCGTCAACGCTGTTCAGACCTGTTATCATCTGTCCTGACCGACCTCATCACAGGTACAGGTGTGATGCCCCCAAGACACACTGATGACACATCTGTTACTGATCCAACCACTGAACCAGTCGCCTCAACATCACCAGACTCCCTTAACAAATGTGGTGATTTTAAGAGTTGTTGAGTTAAAACAGACTTTGTAACGTAGTGAAACTCTGACAGACTCTGAATCATCGTCTCCTTCTTGTAAATTCAGCAAATGTTCTTCATGAACTTCTTTCTGTCTTTGAGTAGAAACATGGAGTCTGTTTGTCCCAGTGATGTTCTGGTATCACTTAGATTATGTACGCACCTCAGACAAGGAACCATAGAGAAGCAGAGGACATTATGTTGTGACTGTTCCTTTAAATCTACCTGCTCAGGTACTAACCTTCAGCTGTGTTTCAGTGTCGCTGCCGTCGGTGGAGCTGGGCTGTGGTCTCGGTGTGACTCTGGTCCTCATGCTGCTGCTTTTCGTCGTTTATCACGTCTTCTGGTTGGAGCTGCTGCTGCTCTATCGCTCCTGGTTCGGCACCGATGAGCGACACACAGGTGTGAAACAAACTGCAGATCATTTTCATGATTATTTGACGTTTTCTAAATGTCTTCTTTTGTCCAACCAACAAAACCCCAAAACTCTTCATTTACAGTCAGAAATGACAAAGAAAAGCAGCAAATCTTCATGTTTACGAGGCTGGAACCAGATGATGTTTGAGGTTTTGGATAAAAAAATGACTCAATTGATTATCAGAACAGTTGGCAGCAATAGTTGTGATTAACCTGCAGGTTTAAGATTATTTAGCACCTTTTTGTATAATTGAAACAGCAGCAGAAACGTCTCACCTCCACCACTTCAGGTTTTACGTCCTGACACTAAATTTCTTCAGTTTAACGATGATGATGTGCTCTGTCTGGCTGCAGTCGGAGCATCTAGATTATTAAACCTTTAATCAGAAGAACAGCTGAACATCTTCACTGTCTTTACAAAGGCTTTACCTCTGAAGACGAGACCCCGTCACCTGCACTGGAGGACAGAAACATGTACACTTTATTGTTTGTCCTCTGGGTTAATTATTAGTAGTCAGATGTCAGAGTGTCCATGAACTCACCATCAAGTTTCAACATCTGCTCACAGCTGCATTTTTGCTCGTTGTTTGAACAAAGATTGACTGAAAACTTCTGCAGATTTTGATCTAAAACCTCACAGAGCATTTTTAAAAGTATCAGGAAGGATGTGAAGAGCGGAGCGTTTTACTGAACGAGTTAAAAGACCGACAGGACGAGCGTCATGGTGACGGAGGCAGATCAGATCAGATCAGATCAGATCAGATCAGATCAGATCAGACCAGATCAGATCAGATCAGATTAGAGAGGTTCTGACGTTTACGCAAGTCCTGATGTGGTTTTCTATGGAAATTTACTCAACAATCAAAAAGTTCACTTGAAATCACTTATTTGTAATCAATACTGTGTGTGTGTGTGTGTGTGTGTGTGTGCAGACGATAAGGAGTACGATGTGTACATCTCGTATGCGAGGAACAGCGAGGAGGAGCAGTTTGTTCTGTCCACACTGCGCAGCATTCTGGAGAACGAGCTCGGATACTCAGTGTGTATCTTTGACAGAGACAGTCTGCCGGGAGGGAGTGAGTACACACAGTACTGCAGTACAGTACACACAGTACTGCAGTACAGTACACACTGACACTGCAACACACACTCATATTGTAGCACACTGAAGTCTTTGAACTCCACTTGTTGTTTCTTCCTTCCGACAGGTCCAGGTACTAATAGTTTTACTCCTTCTGCTGGTACTGTTGCTGCTACCAGTGGTGCTACCTGTCAGGTTACTGCTAGTACTCTTACTACTACTAATACTGCTACAGCTGTTAGTACTGCTAAAACTGCTCCTGCTCTGTCTCCTTCTATTATGACTGCTACTACTACAACTTCTTCTACCTCCACTTCTACACTAGTACTCCCTTTTTTTACAGATGAACCAAAGACACAACACACAAACTGAAACACAAACCATCATCCATCATCCATCCATCATCCATCATCCATCATCCATCCATCATCCATCCATCATCCATCCATCCATCATCCATCCCTTCATTAACCGCCCTCTTTCCCTGCAGCCATCACAGATGAGACTCTGAGTTTCGTGGCTCGTAGCCGGCGCCTCCTGGTGGTCCTTAGCCCGGGCTACGCCTCTCAGGGCTCCCAGGCTCTGCTGGAACTGAAGGCTGGCATCGACGGCATGGCGCTGGGGGGACACCTGCGGGTGATCCTGATCCAGTACAAGCCGGTCCGGAGGCAGGGCTGGGTCAGGGAGCTGAGGAGGGCCCGGGTGGCTCTGGCGCTGGTCAGGTGGCAGGGCGACAAGTCGAAGGAGCTGACTTCCCGCTTCTGGAAGAGGCTGAGGGTGGAGTTACCTGTGAGGAGGGTTAGCAGCAGGGAGGAGGAGGAGAAGAAGGAGGTGGCTCTGATGAGGCTGAGCAGTCAGAACAGCACGAACTCACAGACGGGACTCATCAGTAACACGGTCAAAGACCCGCAGAAGGTCCTGAACTCTGCAGCGTAGAGACGAGGACCATCCAAAGACATTTCACAGTCAGACGGAGACTTTACTACAGAAATATGTTTTCAGCGTCTTATGATCTCAGTATTTTTTTATAAAACCCTCATTTTTATTAAGCTGGTCTGAAAGTCTACAGAGATGCTAACAGGTGTTTGATGATAAATCAAAGGTCAGTGTGGAGGGCTTCATTAAACATATAAATACAGGAATAATCATATATATTGAAAGCTGAATACACTGGTCTCCTATGAAACTAGACATCCTTTGGCATCTGTTGGACCAGTCCTTCAGTATTAGTCCTCCTCATTATCCGCATCATTACCATAAATCACTTTTCATCTGCACACTATCATCACGTTTATCACTTTGTACTGTATATTTAGTTATGTATTTCTCTATAATGTGTCCCGACAACACAGCGTTTCATTAACAGTAGTCATCCCTACAGTGTTTCACAACATTGACATCGAGGCCTTTGACCAAAGATATTGTGATATTTGAATTTGTCATCCAGTCCATCATTTATGAAGAGATTTTTAAAAATATATTATAATATATTTAAAAGGCAATCCAGGCAAAATATCAAGAAACTCGTGGAGCCCTGACAAAGACCTGCTTTTTAAATGATTGCCCTGTTAATGATTAAGCCACGCTAATAAAGGCATTTTAATATTTCCTTCCTCGTTTGTAGATATTTTCTGTTTTGGATTGCCTCTTAAATCCCCCTCAACTCTGACACAATAGTTTTGGCTACACTGTGTTAAATAGAGCAGCCAGTCATCTTCTCTTTTTTCTGTATCGTAATATAACCTAAAAATAAAACATTATTTTAAGGCCTTATCGCCCTGCACCTGCGTCAGTATTCGTATTATTCTGAAAACAACAGGAAAGACTGAAGGAATTGGGTCATTAGTATCTTCTGATGGAAAGTGCTGTTGATCTGTTGGTGGCGCTGGAAGTGAAGTCTAAACATCTGCCAGGTCGGTGAGAATGAATGAATGTCTGTAACACTGAAATAAAACTGGGTGTTGTCTGCATAGAGGAAGATTTAATATCTCATATGCACCAGTATTTAAAAGCACAGCAGCTTTAAAACGTTAGATTAAACAACTGCAACGTTTCAAAGTAAATATGTTTACACAGAAAAACTCACCTGAACATTTCTTTAAAATGTTGTAATTATTCTGCACGTTCTCTATTTTTTTTTTTTTTTATGTCACTGTTACCACTTTTACAAATTCTGTGTATTTCATAAAATGTATAAAATATGGACCTCAGGGTCTGTAAAGTGCCTTAAACCTGCTTTCTTTCTAATGTCCAGCAGAGGGCGACGCCACTAATTCTGATTGATTCTGATCTGAAAAAAACAAGATGGCTCAACTCAAGCTGCAAAACCGTAGTCCACAAACCAATTATGATATATACACACACATATATACAGTATATATATACGTATACATTATAAATGTTTGGTTTACACGTTCTATTTTTCTTCAAAAAAAAATACTATATTTGTCTGTAACACTTTAAATGAACAGTATTGTGATGGGAAATACATCTGCACTTTCTTATGCTCTTTGTTGTGTATTTTAGCATTTTAACATATTTGATCTATTTTTTTGAAATAAACACATTTTTCATCTAACAGTAAGTCATCCTCATTATTCATTTCAATGTTTTTCATTTCATGCCGTCTATTTGCACCAACACTCATTATGCACGTGGTTAAACTCATAATTCACACACTGATTCTCTTGATATTCTTGTTCTGTGCGGATGCTCATGTGAATCACAGCTCATGTCCACGGGTCTAAATATTTCTACCTCTTATTACCATGTATACTTCAAATTATTTTTTTTGTAGGGTTAGAGTTTAATCTGCAACTTCAGCACCACAGCAGAGAAATGTTTACATGAATGAAGTCTCCCCATCATCCAGTCTGAAAGAAAACAGTCAACAAAATGTTGATGGATTATTGATCTTTAGATCGGTTTGTTCTCTGCATGTTGATTAAATAACCAACTAGATTCACTGGTGGCGGCCTGACAGGTAAGAACTGTACACCTGGAGATGTGCTGTAAAGTAACATGATCCCGCAGCAACCGGCTGAATCACGAGCGCAGGTGTTCACATACTTGCCGGTATACGTGTTACTGGAGGACACTAGATGGCGCACCTTACACACATCCCTATACTGCCCCCTATCGTTCATGTGCACATTGCATCTTGCTGTTAAAAGCATCCGGAGCCGTTTACCGACGGGAGGAGAGCTCAGAGTTACTTCTTAACTTGTGGGATTAAAAGTGGATTTATCTTCACTCCTGTTGATCAGCCTGACTGCAGCAGTGACCCGGAGCCGACCTCCATCAGTGTTTCTGTTCTGTAATGTTGACTGCTGACTGGAGCTGGAGAGGAAATGTATGTGTGGAAAATCCCAAACAACAACCTTGAAGCTAGCAACCTACAACTGAAGCAAGTTACCCAAACATGAACACGCTAGCAGCTAGCACTTTTCTTTTGCAGGGACTGAACCGTTTCAATGCAAGTACAAAACAAGTTCCTCCAGACTTGTCCTTCAAGTGTCTCAGCTGTCTGTCTTGTCCTGATGTTAAGTTGTTAATTAAATAGTTGTCTCTGACTTCCTGTTTGTCCTCCGTCAGACCTATCAGAGGCCATCCTGCACTCGATGCAGCGGAGCCGGCGCCTCGTCTTCGTCCTCAGCCCCGACTTCCTGGCAGAGAAGAGCTTCAGCCTGCTGGAGTGTCGCCTGGGTCTGTACCTCCAACACGGCCACAAGGCGTCCATCGTCTCTGTTGTGTGCCGCTCCATCAGTAAACTGCCCTGCGTGGAGGTCGCTCAGCTCCGTCAGGCTGCCGCCACCACAGTGACGTGGCGAGGGAGTCGATCTGAACCGCGACGCTCACGATTCTGGCTGAGGCTGAGGCTGGCGCTGCCCGTCCGGCCGCTCGCTCTGGGCCGGAGGTTGATTGACAGCACGTCGTCTCACTCTGACCTGGCAGCTTTGGCGCTGCAGCGAGTGCAACGGACCCAGAACCAGAATCAGAGAGACGGGGCCAATCAGAGCCGCAGAAACAGGCGGGCTTCAGCTAATCAGAGTCGCAGACTCAGACAGGCCCCGCCCAGAGGGAGGAACAGGGTGATGAGGGAGGAGGGGTCACAGCACAGCAGGAACTGCTCAGGGTGCGCTGGATTCATTGGTCAGGAGGAGGACAGGGGGGCGGAGCTAACAGTGGCAACAGAGCTGCAGCAGGTGTCACATGACAGGACTGAGATCCGGTCAGACCCTGTCCCAGAAACAGAACCCACCCTGATCCCAGACTCCAACCATGACCCCGCCCCCATACCTGACTCTGAACCGGCCCCCATACCTGACTCTGACTCCGCCCCCCCTACCTGCCAGCAGGACGAAGACGAGGCAAAACACAAACAACCGCAGCAGGTGATTGGTTCACGGACTTCTGAGGAAACGTGACGTCAGCAGGAAAAGAGGAGGAGCCTGAGCTACAATTGGCGCCAACCTAGAAAAAAAGCTCAATATGGCTCCGCCCTGACACTTACTCCGCCCCTTTAATTTTTTTATAGACTTAGAGTGACGCTGCGTTCAAGTCACACGGGAAAGATGGTAAAACTTGACAATCTCGTGACTTGAACGCAACATTTTACTCCCATTACAAAAACAGCATGAACTCTGATCAAAGATGCAAAGTGACATCCTTTAATGGAAATAATATAATTCACTGCTATAGAATGAACTGTAAAATGCCTTATTTCACATGAAGCATCAGTGTCCTGAAGCTGAAACTGACTGTGAATGTTTATTAACGATGACAGGATTCAATAGTTTCCGTCGTCAGATGCAAATTGTCTGCATTTAATGAGGAACACGTACAGTATTATTTCTACATGTGAAAAAGACACATCTCGTAGGAATGAATGTAATTTATATGTGAAAATGTAAATTTCTTACATCATTTATGAAAATGTCCAGTTCACATGTGAAAATATTCAATTCAGATGAGGCAAATTCAACATGGAACATTTTTGTAAGTGACATTTCAAACTGTCTCCACGAGTCCACATAATTTGACTTTTTTTTTCATTTTCACGTGTTAAAGTTTCAGATTTTGCTGAACTTCCATCCTACTCAAAGAAGTTAAGTGTAACACAGTTTGAAGTCAGAGCTCCTGCTTGTAGACTTCACGAGTAAGCAGCTGTCTGACGTCACACAACCACTGCAGCAGCAGGGAACCAAATATTCATACAGGTTTCCATATAACAGAAAAAATATCATAAAGAGCCGTAAAATAAAATGTATAATGACGTCTGTTACCTCGTGTTGTTTTCACTCCTCAGTTCAATCCTGCACGACGAAGGTTCACTGGTGGTTACACATCGGCCGCGTTCAGACTGCAGGCGAATCTCATTCAAATCAGATTTTTAGGGCCAAGTGTCCAAATCGGATTTGAAACTAGCTCCCGGAGGTGGTTTCGATCCGGTTTGCAAAAATCGGATTTCATGTGATTTGTGACTGTTCAGACTTCAAAAGAGCCGTCCGGTTCCATTCTGGATGGGCTAAATATCAGATTTTGGCTGGCAGTCTGAACACGGCCTCACAGTCAGCTGAGTTTGTTTACATTTGGGTCGTGCACCTGGAACACACACACACACACACACACACACAGGTTAACAAGCTGCTGCTGTCTGTTTCCTTCTCGTCATTTCTTGGATGTGAAATTAAAAATGTTAAAAAGGTTTCAGCAGAACTCGACTGTGACTCGGATCAACAACATGAAACTAACTTCCAACATTAACTTCCTGTAATATTGTAATACTCAGTCACACTCTGACTTCACGCGTCTGTCTCTGCTCTGAGTGTTATTCATGACGAGTATCCATGATTCAGAACTCGTCTGCTCTCAAACACCTTGAACTCTATGAAGGCTGCATGATGTCTGCTCCGTACTGACGGAGACTTCTGACTGTTTACTGAGATTTTAATCAATAAAGATTTGTATTTAAAAAGGAAGTTCTCCTCAGAGGGTTTCTTTCACTTTAATCTTCATGAATTGCTCTCACTTCTCTGCTGGAGCCCATTTCTACAAGTTAAAGAAAAAGATTTAGATGAAAACTAAACTGGTGAATCATGATGTGATAAAAGTCAAAATTATGAAGATTATCATGAATACAATCATTTTTACTTTTTAAATCTTGTAGTTATGAATTACTGCGGGAATATTCATGTTTTTTATTTTTATCAAGGCTTAGTTTTCATCATTTCTTCTTTCTTTAACTGAGCTTCCACATTTCCACTTTTCAGAATCCTGTTCTTTGTTCTCGTCACTTTGACACTTTGACAATCAGTTATTACCATCAGCTGACAGTAATAAAGCTGTGCAGACGTTATTTGTGTCAAAGGCCTCATAGAGACGGCTGTCCTGTCCTCTGATTGGTGGAATTTTGTACTTGCATTGTAAAATATTCTGCAAACTCGTCTGAACACTGAAAATCATCCTGAAGTAAGAATCAATCAAAGATCAGTCAGTGAAGATGGAAACTCAATATTTATCTGTCTTAGATCAGTCAACAATACATTAGTGTAATGAAAGTAGATAATTAATTATTAACCTAGTATTAGTAGTTTGTGTTTTAGGCTAAAAGTCAAAATTATGAGATAGGAGATTAAAAAAGTTAAAGATTAAAGTTAACATTATGAGAGTAACTAATGAATGAATTAACTCAGCGTCAGTATTTTGTGTTCACCTCCAGCTGATCCCGGCCCCCGTTTCACTGGAATGTCGTGGTCACTCTGTGGAAATAAGACAAAATACTGATGTCATTAAAAGGTCACATTAATAAATAGATGCAGGAGGATCAGACTCAGAGTTCACAGGAGACTTCAGCTGTGACACACGAAGAATCCTGAGTGGATCAGCAGGTGTCAGCGTTTCACTGCTGAACTGTTTCAAGAGGGTTTTGTTCAGTCTGAGCTGCTGAGAACTGAACACTTAGTTTACATCCACTTCAGTTTTAATGTTAATGAAGAAGTCTTTGTTTCTCTTCATGGAGAATAAACACACGTTTTCCTCAAGACTTCTCAGGAAACACTGAAATGATTTCATCATTTGAAATATTGATTGATTAGACAGTGATCACATCTGTGCTCACTGCCTCTCTGCTCTCTGATTGGACAGATTGTGATGATCGATCAGTGAAACCGGTCCTGAATCAGAGCTGAAGCCTCTCAGCAATCATCCGTCTCTTTTATAGGTGGAGGAGAAACCAGACGGCAGGTTAACGACACATCCGTCATCACTGAGAGACGAAGAAGAGAGAGGAGCTCTAAAGACGTCTTAAAGAGACAGAAATGAGACTTAAAGGTGCAGTCAGTGATGTTTCTCCTGCCCTGAAACATGTTTCTGCCATGAAATTCACAATAAGCAAATATTTATAAAATCTCAGAAGTTGATGAGACTAAAACATTCAATATTTCAGCTTTGTACAGATTTAAAATCCCTCGAAATGTTTCTAAATCAGCGAGTCGTCGAGTTGCATTTTCTTCTTTAATCCTGCTGATAATTCCTGTAAAGTGCAGTTTGTGTGAGAGAGGATCATTTTACAGACTGAACTGAAGCGTCTGCACTGATGTTAGTGCAGCTTAATGTTAGCCAGTAGTGGGCGAAGTATTCAGGTCCTTTACTAGAGTAAAAGTAATTATACCACACTGTAAAATATATATTACTAATAGTACTAATATACTAATACATTACAAGTAGAAATCAAGAAGTATCAGTACGTAGTTACTTTAAATGTATTTAGTTACTTCCCACCACTGAGAGTAAGTAAATTTACCTGATAATACTTCTGTAATTTATTTTTTCTACTTTCTAAAAATTAAAAAACTGGAGCCATCAAAAGTTGTAAGTTGAAAAAGATGTCAGCCATCGTCAGAACAGTTGATGATTAAAGTTCTGAGAATCAATTATCGTTAGCATTACAAGGCTGTAGAGTTACTGTAGCGTTACAAGGCTGTAGAGTTACTGTAGAGTTACGAGGCTGTAGAGTTACTGTAGCATTACAAGGCTGTAGAGTTACGAGGCTGTAGAGTTACGAGGCTGTAGAGTTACTGTAGAGTTACGAGGCTGTAGAGTTACGAGGCTGTAGAGTTATTGTAGAGTTACGAGGCTGTAGAGTTACTGTAGAGTTACGAGGCTGTAGAGTTACGAGGCTGTAGAGTTACTGTAGAGTTATTGTAGAGTTACGAGGCTGTAGAGTTACGAGGCTGTAGAGTTACTGTAGAGTTACGAGGCTGTAGAGTTACTGTAGAGTTATGAGGCTGTAGAGTTACTGTAGAGTTATGAGGCTGTAGAGTTACGAGGCTGTAGAGTTATTGTAGAGTTACGAGGCTGTAGAGTTTCTGTAGAGTTACGAGGCTGTAGAGTTACTGTAGAGTTACGAGGCTGTAGAGTTACTGTAGAGTTACGAGGCTGTAGAGTTACGAGGCTGTAGAGTTACTGTAGAGTTATTGTAGAGTTACGAGGCTGTAGAGTTACGAGGCTGTAGAGTTACTGTAGAGTTACGAGGCTGTAGAGTTACTGTAGAGTTACGAGGCTGTAGAGTTACTGTAGAGTTATGAGGCTGTAGAGTTACGAGGCTGTAGAGTTATTGTAGAGTTACGAGGCTGTAGAGTTACGAGGCTGTTGAGTTTCTGTAGAGTTACGAGGCTGTAGAGTTACGAGGCTGTAGAGTTATTGTAGAGTTACGAGGCTGTAGAGTTACGAGGCTGTAGAGTTATTATAGAGTTACGAGGCTGTAGAGTTACTGTAGAGTTACGAGGCTGTAGAGTTACGAGGCTGTAGAGTTATTGTAGAGTTACGAGGCTGTAGAGTTACGAGGCTGTAGAGTTATTGTAGAGTTACGAGGCTGTAGAGTTACTGTAGAGTTACGAGGCTGTAGAGTTATTGTAGAGTTACGAGGTTGTAGAGTTATTGTAGAGTTACGAGGCTGTAGAGTTACGAGGCTGTAGAGTTATTGTAGAGTTACGAGGCTGTAGAGTTATTGTAGAGTTACGAGGTTGTAGAGTTATTGTAGAGTTACGAGGCTGTAGAGTTATTGTAGAATTACGAGGCTGTAACTGTAGAGTTACGAGGCTGTAGAGTTACGAGGCTGTAGAGTTATGAGGCTGTAGAGTTACGAGGCTGTAGAGTTACTGTAGAGTTACGAGGATGTAAAGTTACGAGGCTGTAGAGTTATTGTAGAGTTACGAGGCTGTAGAGTTACTGTAGAGTTACTGTAGAGTTACTGTAGAGTTATGAGGCTGTAGAGTTACGAGGCTGTAGAGTTACTGTAGAGTTACGAGGATGTAAAGTTACGAGGCTGTAGAGTTATTGTAGAGTTACGAGGATGTAAAGTTACGAGGCTGTAGAGTTATGAGGCTGTAGAGTTACGAGGCTGTAGAGTTACTGTAGAGTTACGAGGATGTAAAGTTACGAGGCTGTAGAGTTATTGTAGAGTTACGAGGCTGTAGAGTTACTGTAGAGTTACTGTAGAGTTACTGTAGAGTTATGAGGCTGTAGAGTTACGAGGCTGTAGAGTTACTGTAGAGTTACGAGGATGTAAAGTTACGAGGCTGTAGAGTTATTGTAGAGTTACGAGGCTGTAGAGTTATGAGGCTGTAGAGTTACTGTAGAGTTACGAGGATGTAAAGTTACGAGGCTGTAGAGTTACTGTAGAGTTACGAGGCTGTAGAGTTATTGTAGAGTTACGAGGCTGTAGAGTTATGAGGCTGTAGAGTTATTGTAGAGTTACGAGGCTGTAGAGTTATTGTAGCGTTACGAGGCTGTAGAGTTATGAGGCTGTAGAGTTATTATAGCGTTACGAGGCTGTAGAGTTATGAGGCTGTAGAGTTACTGTAGAGTTATGAGGCTGTAGAGTTACTGTAGAGTTACGAGGTTGTAGAGTTACTGTAGAGTTACGAGGCTGTAGAGTTACTGTAGAGTTATGAGGCTGTAGAGTTACGAGGCTGTAGAGTTATTGTAGAGTTACGAGGCTGTAGAGTTACGAGGCTGTAGAGTTATTATAGAGTTACGAGGCTGTAGAGTTACTGTAGAGTTACGAGGCTGTAGAGTTACGAGGCTGTAGAGTTATTGTAGAGTTACGAGGCTGTAGAGTTACTGTAGAGTTACGAGGCTGTAGAGTTATGAGGCTGTAGAGTTACGAGGCTGTAGAGTTACTGTAGAGTTACGAGGATGTAAAGTTACGAGGCTGTAGAGTTATTGTAGAGTTACGAGGCTGTAGAGTTACTGTAGAGTTACTGTAGAGTTATGAGGCTGTAGAGTTATGAGGCTGTAGAGTTACGAGGCTGTAGAGTTACTGTAGAGTTACTGTAGAGTTACGAGGCTGTAGAGTTATGAGGCTGTAGAGTTACGAGGCTGTAGAGTTACTGTAGAGTTACGAGGATGTAAAGTTACGAGGCTGTAGAGTTATTGTAGAGTTACGAGGCTGTAGAGTTATGAGGCTGTAGAGTTATTGTAGAGTTACGAGGCTGTAACTGTAGAGTTACGAGGCTGTAGAGTTACTGTAGAGTTACGAGGCTGTAGAGTTATTGTAGCGTTACGAGGCTGTAGAGTTATTGTAGCGTTACGAGGCTGTAGAGTTACTGTAGAGTTACGAGGCTGTAGAGTTATTGTAGAGTTACGAGGCTGTAGAGTTACTGTAGAGTTACGAGGCTGTAGAGTTATGAGGCTGTAGAGTTATTGTAGAGTTACGAGGCTGTAACTGTAGAGTTACGAGGCTGTAGAGTTACTGTAGAGTTACGAGGCTGTAGAGTTATTGTAGCGTTACGAGGCTGTAGAGTTACTGTAGAGTTACGAGGCTGTAGAGTTATTGTAGAGTTACGAGGCTGTAGAGTTACTGTAGAGTTACGAGGCTGTAGAGTTATGAGGCTGTAGAGTTATTGTAGAGTTACGAGGCTGTAACTGTAGAGTTACGAGGCTGTAGAGTTATGAGGCTGTAGAGTTATCAGGCTGTAGAGTTATTGTAGAGTTACGAGGCTGTAGAGTTATTGTAGCGTTACGAGGCTGTAGAGTTGCTGTAGAGTTACGAGGCTGTAGAGTTACTGTAGAGTTAAGAGGCTGTAAAGTTACGAGGCTGTAGAGTTACTGTAGAGTTACGAGGTTGTAGAGTTACTGTAGAGTTAAGAGGCTGTAAAGTTACGAGGCTGTAGAGTTACTGTAGAGTTACGAGGCTGTAGAGTTATTGTAGAGTTACGAGGCTGTAGAGTTACTGTAGAGTTACGAGGCCTTAGAGTTACTGTAGAGTTACGAGGCTGTAGAGTTACTGTAGAGTTACGAGGCTGTAGAGTTACGAGGCTGTAGAGTTACCCACAGGTCAAATAGTTCCCTCCGCTCTCTGAATGAACGTGTTAATCATGTAATTATCATCCTCCAACAGAAACCATTGAAACCAAAGCGCTTCCTGTCTGCTGGATCAGGTGTCTGAGCTGTAATCTGAAGCTAATCCACTGCGTCCTCTCACTGACCGACGCACACCTGAATAATCTCCTCATCATCTTCTTTATAAAATGTTTCAGTTATTAAAATGCAGACAGACTCTTCATTCAGTCGGATCAGCAGCACCAACAACACTTCACTATCACAGAGTCAAAGCTGAAAGGCAGGTAGATGCTGGTTTTATGTGTACTTTAATGTGTAAATTAAAAACATTCATTAACTGCATCGAGCTGCTTGAATATGTTTCATTAAAATCTTGGAGATAAAATTTTAATTAAGATCAAACATCAGACGAACACGAGGAAGAAAGAACTGAAAACCACGAGGCTGAACTGTGATTATTCAGAGCTGCACACAGAACATCATCCATCATTTCCACTAGCATTTCCTCTGTGTGTGTGTGTGTGTGTGTGTCTGTGTGTGTGTGTGTGTGTGTGTGTGTGTCTGTGTGTATGTGTGTGTGTCTGTGTGTGTGTGTAGGGGTGGATCAATAGGAAAAAATAGCAGAGTCGATTAAAGTACTTTGAGTGTGTGTATGCAACAACAAGAGATCAATAAGAGCTTATTGTGTGTGTGTGTGTGTGTGTGTGTGTGTGTGTGTGTGTCCAAGAACAGACAGTACAGTATATCAGTATTTACAGTTAGCAGTAGTGGAAGAACATATCAGGTACTTTACCAAAGTAAAAGTAGATACAGTTACTATACATTAATGTAAAAATACTCCATTACAAATAAAAGTGCTGCATATCCTACTTAAGGATAAGTAATCCTAGTTAAGTAAAAGTACAGAGATATTGTCAGCTTCAAGTGGTAAAAGTATCAGTAGTTAAAGTAAAGTAGTACTCTCAGCTTTAAGTAGTTAAGGTATCAGTAGTAAAAGTACCCCATTAAGTAAAAGTATATTAAAATTGTACTTAGTTACTTTAAATGTATTTAGTTACTTTCCACAACTGAGAGTAGGTACAGTTAACTGATATTACTTCTGTACTTTTCAGACTCAGCTAGGATTTTCATGAGTATTTGTACACGGTGACATTTTTAGATTCATCAACATAAAGTCCAAACAGAACTTCCACACATTTCAAAATAAAAGCTGGTATGTAGATAACGTCTGAGTATCCTATGTATCATGTATCCTGTGTGTACCGTCTGACAGTATAATATATATATATATATATACACACATATACAGTATAATGTACTGCAGTACTGTTGAGCCTCTGTAGAGACTCAACACTTCTCACATTTAAAAAATAATAAATAATAAAATGAAGTTATTATTGATTTTCTCTCTGCCGACAGGCCGGCTAATTGAAAGTAATCAGAGTACATTAACAGAGACGGTGTGTAGATTTATATCTGCTACATGAGTCGTGTTGAACACAGCCGTCTCCCTGACCTTTACCTCCTCCTCCGATCAGTCTCCACCTGTCCTCCTTCATTGTGCTGCGACTAATAAAGCAGAAATGGCTTTTAAAGAAAAACACGCTCATCAGCGTTTATTAATGCGGCTGCAGCTCGGCCAGACGCCGGCATCCGTCATTACCTCAACGCCGCCGCGAGGACCGCTGCCAAACGGGACGCCGCATCAACTCATCGATTAAAAGTTGAGTTCAGAGGAGTTTTCTGTGGCAGCAGCAGTCTGATCATTTTATAATCAACACACACACTCATAGCCGCTTTATTAGACACACCTGCTGGTCACTGCTAATATCTCATCGGCCAATCATGAGCCAGCAACTCAGTGCATGTAATAGATGAGACAAGTTTTAGCTTAAGTCTTGTGTCGGTGTAGGAGGAGTTATATACTCATATATGATCCAGAACATGTAAAGGTCACATCTACAGAGCTCGAAGAAAAAAGTAAAAACATTGTTACGATGTGAATAAATAATTTTAAAATGTTTGTCAGGTCCAAAATGATTGTTTTTGTTTATCTCTCTGTGTCAGCCAATAGAATCACACCGTTAGAATCACGTGGTATCTGTGTTTCATTAGCATCAACAGTCTTAGCAGCTGCCAAAAAACATAAAGATGATTTCTGCAGTATGCACCCAGTATGCTGTACTGCCCTAATGTTAGCTAGCTTGCATTAGCAACATTAGCGTTAAGCTTGATCTATGCTCTGCAGGAACATGACTGTGATTGGTGTGCTTGATAGCATCGCATTTTCTGGCATCTGTTCCAGTGCTTAGCGGTGGTGCTAATAACAGGGATTGTGACCTGTAGTTTCCCCAGTAAACACATCGACCTCTTCAGCTGTTGCAGTCCCTCCTGACCAGCCGGCTGCTGCGTTTCTTCAATTATATATCTCCTCCAGGCTGCTTTTTGCTGCCGGAGTGTCTCTGGGCGAGAGAGAGTGGACAGGCTGGATGTCTGAAGGGTGGACTGGCCCTCTGGTGGTAAACGCCACCTTACCAAAATCAAGTTGTTCTAGCTCGGCGTGTACGGCGCCGCCCTCGAACACCCTGCCTGTCTGCTGCGCACAGACCAGCGGTGAGCCGGAGGGGTTGGTGTCTTTAAAGGGGAAAGTACAGCGGCCTTTCTGCATTCCCTCAGATGAGCTAGCTTTTTGCTAGCTAGCGTTAGCAATGTTAGGTTGTGCAACAAACTGGCAACCACTTGAGGGGGCAGATGATTGGACAAAAGTGGTGTTGAAATGTGAACGCAATGGACGAGGGGCGATGTCACATTTAGAGGCTGAATGTTATCAATAACGCCTTTCAGGCTAACAGTGTTAGCTTCTCAAACTATCTAATTAGCTTCTTTAACAGGTGAACTGTTGCTGAACGGCTCTGGATCAGAGCAGAATCCAGTGTTTAGTCCTCCAGAAGGTGAGGATCTGCACTGGAATCAGTCCTCCAGAGCTCTGAGCAGCTGCTTCTGAACCCGTACTGAAGCATGGAGATCTACACTTTCTTTAAATACGGTTTAAAGTACTCTAAAGTAATCAGAATACATGGAGGATTTTAGGTAATATTTAGATGTTTCTGCCGCTCACAGCATCAAGCGTTTTTATAAGGAAATACCAGTTGACTACGATCAGGTCATCAATCAGACGGTAATCTGATTATCAATCAGTACCATGAATAGTTAGCTATAAACACACACACACACACACACACACACACACACACACACACACACACACAACACACACACACACACACGATCAAATCTTTACACTTCAGTAACCAGTAAGAACTCTTTGTCCAAACACAACAAAACATTTGCTACGCTTCAGTGGCGGCACACTCTCACACACTCTCACACACACACTGACCTCTCCTGAGTGTCTTGTGACCCCACAGACGGCCAATGAGAGGGCAGGAAGCTGATGATGTCACCAGGTGAGTGTGGGTGTATTGTTGAGAGAACAGAGAGAGGCATGCTGCCCGGCGACACCCGACTCCACTGTGCTGTTAGAGGAGGTGGTAACGTGTCATTAGCTGTCAGTCAGTCTGAACATAACCTCATTACTCTACCTGAGCTGGTTTAATGTAACAACACAGAGAAATGAAGGTGCAGAGACAAAATCAAGACGGTTCAATGCTTTTACAAATGTGATCACAAAAGTCAGAATAAAGTCAAGTACAGTCTGATACAAGCTGACCCAGTTCACACCTGGTATCATCACATCACTGGGACAAACAGACGCCATGTTTCTACTCAAAGACAGAAAGAAGTTCATGCAGAACATTTGCTGAATTTACAAGAAGGAACAAATCAGTCAGAATCAGTCAGAGACAGAGTTTCACACAGTTTATAAAGTGTCTCCAACTCAACAACTCACTAAACTGACACATTTGTTAAGGGAGTCTGGGGACAAAGAAGTCGCCTATACTGGTTACTGGTTAGTGTGTTTGTAAAATGTGACATGTTTAGATCAATAAAATGTTTCTTCTTTCATAAATTGAGTGTAAATGGTGAAATCAGTGTAAACAGTGTGTTCAAACAGCTGCTAAATGTTGGCAGGTAAGACTTTAGCACTTTAGACACAGAAGCAGACAGGCTGGTACAGCCATGCTGCCACAAACTGACACTTTGTACAAGGAAACAAACAACTGACTGTTTTCATTTAATGCTGAAGTTACAAGAAGGAGACAATGATTCAGAGTCTGCCAGAGACAGAGTTTCACTACGTTACAAAGTTTGTTTTAACTCAACAACTCTTAAAATCACCACATTTGTTAATGGAGTCTGGTGAGTCTGCTGCATTAAGGATGGATGTTAACACCAGGTGTGAACAGTCTCTTGGACTCTGTTCTGAGGTCATGTTAACACACAAAGTGATGAAATATTATAATACACAATGTGAACCAGCTGGTCAGTCTGTGATGGAGCCCGGGGCGAGCGAGGTTAGAGGCCTGGAGGTGTTTTCTCTCTCTCTCTCTCTCTCTGGCCTTTAATTGGCCCTGAGCTCTCAGCAGGTCGCTATTGTGGACGTGAAGGAAGCTTAGCAGCACGAGGCTAACACACACACACACACACACACAACAGGTAGCCTGATGTGTGTGTTTTACATGTCCCATGTGTCCATGTTTGTGTTTTGAGGGGGGTAGTTAATGTGTGTATGCGTATATGTGTGTGTGTGTGTGTGTGTGTGCACTGACCTCCTGTGCAGAAGTCAGGCGTTCCAGCCTGTTGTCTTTAGTTCATCTCCACGGGAGACAAACACACTTAGGATTAACCAGGCAGGTTAACACACACACACACACACACACACACACACACACACACACACACACACACACACCTGTGTATTATCAAACCCACTCATATGGTCCTGCAGCTATAAAACACTCAGTAGAGCAATAAATGTGGATTAATCCGCTGCTGAAAATAGTCCCCAACATTTCCTCCAGTTTGTAGCTGTTTCTGTGTCACCTGGTGGCTGATGGGAGCTGGTGGTGGCTGATGGGAGCTGGTGGTGGCTGATGGGAGCTGGTGGTGGCTGATGGGAGCTGGTGGTGGCTGATGGTTGGTGTGTTGGGGGGTAACGAGGGTTACAGGTGGTTCAGGACGGTTAGCAGCTGATGTCTGAGCGTCTCTGATGGTTTTTAGATCTTTTAATTTCAGGTGATTATAACTCAATGTTTGACAGGTTGTTTAAAGACCAGTGAGGTCAGGCTGAGTGTGTGTGTGTGTGTGTGTGTGTGTGTGTGTGTGTGTGCGTGTGTGTGTGTGTGTGTGTGTGTGTGTGTATGCAGGCTGCTGGCAGTCAGTCAGCCGCTGCTGTTGTCCAACAAATCTGTCCCCCCCATCATTAGGATCCCAGCAGGGAGGAGGACTAAGAGGGGGGACGGACTCGCTTTAACATCTGTCCCACTAAACCTGAGTTAGACCACCAGGTAGCCCTGCACACTGTCCCTCACTGTCCCACACTGTCCCTCACTGCCCCTCACTGTCCCACACTGTCCCTCACTGTCCCTCACTGTCCCACACTGTCCCACACTGCCCCTCACTGTCCCTCACTGTCCCACACTGCCCCTCACTGTCCCTCACCGTCCCTCACTGTCCCACACTGCCCCTCACTGTCCCTCACTGTCCCTCACTGTCCCACACTGTCCCACACTGTCCCTCACTGCCCCTCACTGTCCCATATATGTCCCATACCATACTCAAAGTTTTTCTTGTTGGTTTTTAAATCTTGAATACAAACTGTGATCGGTGCTCGAGGTCCATGAGCTCCATCGAAGGCCAACAAATAAAATAAATTCTCTTTTGTTTCATGTCACATCTCAAGTCTGCAGTGATTCATATTAAATGCTGCAGAAACCAGCTTCACAACCAAAGGCTGCATGTTGATCAGGAGAACAGCTGAGTTCTCTTTTAAAATCTCTAGAAATGAATCATTTATTATTATTATTACATGTAACTATTCAAAGTGCTGTCGTGAGAGAACGAGAGTTTCAACTTTCTATTTTAAACAACCTTGGTGGTACTTGAGTTCATGAGGTGTATTTGAACGCACCATGACTTCCCTGTTGTCACACCTTTGCTCTACGCAGTGCTGTTCATTTTAATCCGTGCACCTGAATGCATCACAAAGTCCCTCTGAGTGTGTCCAACTCCGACAGTCGAGCAGAGACGCAGAGATAAACAACACAAAACTCAGCAGAGTCGGTACAAACTGTCATCGGGACGAGAGCGTCACTAGATTTAGTCTGCGGACTCAGAGACGTCTTCTGATGTGTGGCAGAGAACACGAGAGACGTTACATGATGTCAACAACGGGGAAATAAGCCACATGAGTACGATGATCTGCAGCCGCACTGTGTTCAGCGTCGCCAGCAGTTTACTGATCAACAGGAAACGTTCAGAACATCTTGACCTCAGCAGTCAGAGCTTCAGCCTCACGCCACCAAATTAAAAGCAGCTGGCTGTTAAACCGGAGACACAGAGGGTCAGTAATCCTCCGAGCTGCCGCCTGCCGCGCAGGTTGTGGTTAACTACGGCAACCCGGAGGCTCAGTTTAATTGGCAGAGGGCGTTCTGATCCACTGGATACAAATGAGACTCAGCAGGTCGCCTGGAAACAACGGAGACGCATCAAAGAGGAGCGACACGCCCACACACACCCGCTGCAAACACACACTCCTCTGAGCACCATCACCTCCTCGTTCTCCTCACGAAC
>NC_140188.1:847500-859676 GCF_965226575.1 Pagrus pagrus | reverse complement strand
CAGGCAGCGACTCGTTCATCACAGCGACACTGTCTCACATCACAGATCTGATTCATATTCACATTCATCTTCTCGTTTCCTCCTCGTCACCAACGACAGGCTGCAGCTCCTCCGACCACCACTAGAGGCTGCTCACAGGAAATACACACAGTACACGACAAGTTCAGAGAGCAGAAGAACATTAATGCAGTTTCATATACGAACATTATGAAGAACTTGTACTTGAGTAAAAGATCTGAGTACTTCTTCCACCACTGGATAATAACACTTCTGTACTTTGACTGAGGTGACATGCTGGACTTTAATTGTAATGGAGTATTATAGTACTGTGTAGTGTACTGTTACAGTGGTACAGCTGAGAGACACAAGCCTGGTTATATTTATATCTTAATACAAATATAAGTGTACGCCCCCATTTTTCCCTGTGGTATCATGAGTACTGCATTCATACACATACAGAGCATGATGTAATCAGATTACACATTAAAAGTAACATTACCCTGTCCTGTGTATGTGTGTGTGTGTGTGTGTGTGTGTGTGTGTGTCAGAGTCGCAGTGTGTTTTTAACAGCTCTCCACCTGCTGGCCTGATGTGGACAGAGCAGCTGTCACCTCACCTGCAGAGAAACAAACAGGTGAGAACATGAATCAGAACAACCAGGTGTTTGAGTCAGGAGGAGCTCAGAGGAACCAGTTCTAGAGAGAGTAATGTGTTCTGAACCTTTCCTCAGCTGCAGGACACGCTGCTGCAGAGAGAGGAGGAGCTGGCCCGACTGCAGGACGAGAACAACAAACTCAGAGAGTTCTTCAACTCGTCTTTTGTCAGAAACCTGGAACAGAAGGCGAAGGTCTGTTCACTATCAGAGCTGTTCACAGAGAAACAGAGATCAGAGCAGCAGGGCTGAGATACCCCAGCTTTAAAGGAACAGTTCACCCAAAATGTAATGTAAAGTCATCGTCTCCTCCTCATGATATAAAGTCAGGCTCAGCCATCGTCTCCTCCTGATGATATAAAGTCAGGCTCAGTCATCGTCTCCTCCTGATGATATAAAGTCAGGCTCAGCCATCATCTCCTCCTGATGATATAAAGTCAGGCTCAGTCATCGTCTCCTCCTGATGATATAAAGTCAGGCTCAGTCATCGTCTCCTCCTGATGATATAAACTCAGGTGAAGTCTCGTAGTCCACAGAACATTTCTGGAGCTTCACAGTAAAACAGAGTTGCAGCGTTCTGCTGAACACCTGAAGCAGCTGGAGATGATTTAAACATCAGATGTCTCCATGCAGCTCGTCTGCTGTGATCACAGTCTGCAGGAGCAACACTAACAACACTCGGCAGAATCCAGGTGACTCTGGGAGTACACTCAGAGTCAGGTGCAGAGCCGGACCTGGAGGAATAAACACCCGGAGTCACCTGGATTCTGCTTAGTGTTAATGTCTCCTTAAAAAACATCAAATGTCTCCATACAGTCTGCTGTAATCCAAGTCTGCAGAAGCCCCGAGATCACAACCTGATACTGCAAGAACCACCAGCACAGCTCAAACTCAGCTGGAACAGCAGGATGCCATCAAACATTAGCTACATGTTTTAATCCAGGACGAAGCCACTGGTCCACATCATACATGTCCATTTAAAAATCCACCTTCCTCAACTTCAAACAGTTTCTGTCCAGCTAACAGTCGGTCTAATGAATGTCCTGAGGCAGGAGTCAGGTTGATAAAACCTTTCCCTTTGTCTTCCTTCTCTCCTCACAGAAGCTCACTGCTGCTGGGCGGAGGAAGCTGAAGAGAAACCTGCTGTTCATGGACAATGGACCTCTCCAGAACTGCAGTCATCACCTCCAAACCTCCCAGCAGCTCAGCAAGAGAGTCTGCAGGAACCTGACAGCTGAGTTCTGCTCCGAGTCCTCCGAGACGTCCTCGTCCTCAGAACCAAACCTGGACCTGTGGGTTCTACGAACGCTGGGCCTGAAGGACCGAGACACCATCGACACGTCTGACAGCTCCTCCTCCTTGACTGGTTTCAGCCTCAGCAGTTCAGTTTATGATTCTGCTGTCAGCTCTTCTTCATCTTCTGAGTGTACCCTCAACTCCTCTTTCAGCCCAGTCGCCACCTCTACGCCGTCTTCTGTCCACAGCCAACATGAGTACAGGTTCAGTCCTGCAGAACCAAACAGTGGTAATCCAGCCGAGTCACCTCAGAACTGCAGAACGTCGCCAGGTCAGCACTCTGACTTCACTGCCTCCGGACTAACAGGACAGTCTGTGATCAGGAGCTACAACACATTACCCGTCTTTCAGTCTCCAGAAGATGAACCAGCCTTCACCCAGTCCCCAGACCGAGCTGAGACCGGTCCCATCAGTCGAGTCCAAACTCTGGAGGGAAATCGGGAAAAACATCCTGTTTACTGGACACCACCACAGGACAAACTCCAGCTCAGTCCACCAGGAGAAAGTGTCCTCAACTCCCCGACCTCGTCCTCCAGTCCTGTCATGAACCGGCTCTGGACTCCCGTCTGCAGCACAATGAGTCCGTCAGTCGGACCTCAGCCGCCTCAGCCGCCTCGCAGCCGCACTGATTTGGCGTTCAGTATGTCCCTCAGCCCGTCCAGCAGCGTCAAGACCCACAGCTTCCCCCAGGGACAAGCCTTCGTCAGGAAGGACCCCGAGGGAAGGTGGAACTTCACCTGGGTGCCCAGACAAGGACCATAAGCAGCTGGATGGTCGTCCTTCAAAAGGATCCCAGATAAAGCTCCATGCTTTGGGTTGTTTTTAACAGAATAGATGTAAAAACTTTTCGGACTTCAAGCCCATGTTGAACTTGTAGCTGACGTGTTAGACTTTCTGGGCCGTCGGTGAAGCAGGACAAAGTTCTTAAAAGACTCTCGGGGAACAGATACAGTCAGTTCTTCAACTTCCCTCAAAGACCTTGATATGATATTTTGATTTTCTTCTGATATTTTGCTTTTGTTTGTTAAAACACGATCCTGCCGTCAGAAAGGACCTCGTTCAGATTTTGGAGAAGCTGCGACGCATTTTGTTCAACATTACTGAACTCATCAGGAAGTTCAGAATACAAGACTAACCAACTGTGACTGAAACATTAAATATTAACAGCCTAGAAAATGTCTGTTTGTCTGTGAAACTGCCACAAAAAACGTCTTTGTGTCGCTTGTTAAATATATTAAATGTTAAATAAGATGCAGTCCAACATGGTGCCACAAAGTGAAAACTGCCTCACAAGAAAAAACAATAGATGCTCTGATTTTAGCAGATTATTGTCAGAATTCAGGAAACTGTTTCTGTGTGATTACAGAAAAATACAGTAAATCAATGTCAGTTCAAGGACATGTAGCTGAACATGCTGTAGCTAACGCTGTTTACCAGCTAATTGGTACAAATTAGTGTAAAAAGGTTTTAAAATATATTTTGCAGCAATATTCATTTAAATAAGTGGATCTAATCTACAGCAGTATTGTAATGTGTTAAATAGTAGCATGTAAGCAACATCTAGCTAGCTTACCAACTAAACACAGAGCACTTTTTAACAATAATTTTATGATTTTTGATAATCAAAGGCTCAGTCATCATCTCCTCCTGATGATATAAAGTCAGGCTCAGTCATCGTCTCCTCCTGAGGATATAAAGTCAGGCTCAGCCATCATCTCCTCCTGAGGATATAAAGTCAGGCTCAGTCATCGTCTCCTCCTGAGGATATAAAGTCAGGCTCAGCCATCATCTCCTCCTGATGATATAAAGTCAGGCTCAGCCATCGTCTCCTCCTGATGATATAAAGTCAGGCTCATTCATCGTCTCCTCCTGATGATATAAAGTCAGGCTCAGCCATCGTCTCCTCCTGATGATATAAAGTCAGGCTCAGCCATCATCTCCTCCCGATGATATAAAGTCAGGCTCAGCCATCATCTCCTCCCGATGATATAAAGTCAGGCTCAGCCATCATCTCCTCCTGATGTAAAGTCAGGCTCAGCCATCGTCTCCTCCTGATGATATAAAGAAGAATTAATGAATTGATGAATTAACATTGATTAACATGTAAAATGTTCTTTATATTCATTGTGAAAATGTTTTCACAAATGTATCTTTGAAACATGTGACATGCCTACATGTTAGTTTCTTCGACGCGTGATGAGCATCAACATTTCTGTTGTCTTTTGTTTGTTGTGTTGTGAGCTGGGTGCAGAACATGGCTGCCACTCTGCTGACGTGTTTATATGATCGTGTACAGAATGTGACAGAGAAACTGTAACTGACTGAAAAGACTAATAGACAAAAAAAGATTCACAGACGAGTCTGAGTCGTTTATTTGACACCTCACATCTACATTCACACTCCACTTCAGATGTTCACCTTGTCTCCAAAAAATATAATATATCATTATAATATGGTCTCTGTAAAGACGTGGTGGAGACGGGTCTGTGTAAAGACGTGGTGGAGACGGGTCTGTGTGAAGACGTGGTGGAGACGGGTCTCTGTAAAGACGTGGTGGAGACGGGTCTGTGTGAAGACGTGGTGGAGACGGGTCTGTGTAAAGACGTGGTGGAGACGGGTCTGTGTGAAGACGTGGTGGAGACGGGTCTGTGTAAAGACGTGGTGGAGACGGGTCTGTGTGAAGACGTGGTGGAGACGGGTCTCTGTAAAGACGTGGTGGAGACGGGTCTGTGTGAAGACGTGGTGGAGACGGGTCTGTGTAAAGACGTGGTGGAGACGGGTCTGTGTGAAGACGTGGTGGAGACGGGTCTCTGTAAAGACGTGGTGGAGACGGGTCTGTGTGAAGACGTGGTGGAGACGGGTCTCTGTGAAGACGTGGTGGAGACGGGTCTGTGTAAAGACGTGGTGGAGACGGGTCTGTGTAAAGACGTGGTGGAGACGGGTCTGTGTAAAGACGTGGTGGAGACGGGTCTGTGTAAAGACGTGGTGGAGACGGGTCTGTGTGAAGACGTAACCACGGCAGTCTCTGAGTTCTGGGGATGAATAACCTGGTGTAATCTCTGCTCTGACTGCTGATCCTCAGCCTGTAATAACACGTTGCAGATGGTTTGAACTGGGTTCTTCACGTCCTCATCACACAGCGACGCTCCTGAGTGAGACAGGACTTGTTAAAGTTTCCAGTCTGTCTGACGGCCTCGTCAGTCTTTAGCTCAGTTACCAGTTAAACCAGTCCGACCGTCCTCCTCCAGCTCCCTCTCTTCTCAGGAACAAAAGGAGGCGGGCAGCTCTCTGGAGACCCCCCCTCGCCTCCTCCACCCTGATCCGCCCCCCACAGGTAACGATGGTAGGGTTTCTCCTCCCTGGGGGGTCCTAACACAGGGTCCCGGCCCTACCCGGGTCCCCCGAGGGCGAGCCGGGGCCGAGGGAAAGTCGGGAGCGAGAAGTGTCCGAGGCGGGCCGACCGAGTGGTCTATCTCTAATGACAAGGTGTGAGGGCTGCAGATGTCCGACAGATTGAGGCTCTTTCAGTTAGACAGGAATGTGAAAGGAGGGCCGGTCCGGATCACAGGCTCGCT
Source organism: Pagrus pagrus (assembly GCF_965226575.1). Lineage (NCBI taxonomy): Eukaryota > Metazoa > Chordata > Actinopteri > Spariformes > Sparidae > Pagrus > Pagrus pagrus. The sequence goes on along the minus strand of NC_140188.1, from coordinate 854,153 downwards.
GCTGTCGGCGGGCTCGCTGTCGGACAGGGAAAGGGGTCATTAAAGAGGCCGGCCGGCTGAAACTCAATCCGGGGGAACGGCCTCACCGCCACGTTCTCGCAGAACCCGACAGCTTGGCTCACCTCAAAACAGCTAATGAGTCGACACATCCCACAGGTGAGCTGCTGATTTCTGTTTCAGCTTTTCCTCGACAGTTTCCTGAAGGAGGCCGGAGCTCAGGTTTCACATCCAGCTGCAGGCGGAGACACTTTCTACTGAGTCACAGCTCAAACAGGCTCAATCACTTTAATCTCACTTGTCTATTATAAAACACGAGGTCTGGTTTCACTCTCATTGTCATCAAATCCCAAGAAACAAAACAAAACCAACAACGACGTGATCGCACTGACCAGAATCATCTGGATCAGCCACACGGTCCAGCAGCGGCAGAACAACTCATCAAAGCCACTGAAGACATTTAAAAACATTAACACCTGTTCACATGTTCAGGTGTGTTTGTGTCATTGTTCAGAGATGGGTGGAGGCCATGACCACTGTTAGGACTGTTTCCACATCTGTACGTGTGAACCACTGGATGCTGTTGATGAGACATCGGGACGATTTCAGGCTGTTCGTGGAGACAGAACCAGGTGCTATCATGTTTCACTGACCCCGACCAGAACATTAACACAGTGATGTCACAACATCAAACTGAACATAAAGAAACTTAATTCAAATGAATGTATTCATTAAATGATACTTTCAGGTGAAGGAGCTACGAGAGCTGTTGTTGTTTCCTCCTGGTCCGTGTAACGTTTCTTTACAGATCCGACTCATCTGACGAGGAAAACCTGATTAAGAAGAACCTGCAGCAACACAACAGGTCCGACCGGGCCGGATCAGACTGAGGAGAGTCTGGACCGACCCGACTCTGGTCTGTGAACCGTCATATTAACAGTCAGCGGGATTGTGGGTCTGCTGAGGGTGGTGTGAGGTGGGCGGAGCCAGCAGCTGTCCGTCAGGTGGAGGTGTAACATTAACAGCTCACACTGAGACCACAACACACCAGCAGAGCACATTAACCCGACATTAACTCCTAATGAGCCGGCCACACCCCCACCATACAAGCCCCGCCTCCATGATGTCACCCCGTCTGTCAGGGGGGTATCCCACAATGCCCCTGTCTCTCCTGGAAACAGGGTACTCACTCACTTCTCACCAGGAGGGTGCTGCTTCTTCAGGATTAGTGTATCAGAGCTCACATCTGAGCAGTGACATGATGAGACAGCAGTGTTTTCTGATATGTAAGAATATTGTCAGCGTTCAGCAGCAGTTCATGTTTAGATTAAAATCATAAATTCACCTTCGGCTTCACACGAGAAAAAAACACGAACAGCGATGATCAGAGTAAACAAAGATCCTGGAAACACTGCTGGTTTCCTCTCGTCCTCTCGTCCTCACCACTCAGATCACAAACCGATCGAAAAGACTTTATTTACACCGTCGACGTGCGGTCGAGCTCGTGCACGCCAACACGATCTCAGCAGCTGCAGTGAAGGTTTAATAAAAGGTTTAAATATCGTCTCCTCACATCAGTTTGTGATCTCGGGGCTTCTGCAGAACTTGCCTGAGAAAAATCATGTTTTTAAGTTTTCTTCAGTATCACAGTGATCCAGCGACAGTGTCTGTACGTCCACAGGTTCACTGCTGACAGGAAGTGCTGACAGCTGGTTCTGCTGAGTTTTACACAGTTCTGGAGTTTGTTTTGGTTTTTTGACATTTTAAAACAAGAACAGGGTGAACTGTTCCTTTAATGTTAATGAAAAACGCCCTGAAACAAAGGAATGATAAGTGTGTGTGTGTGTGTGTGTGTGTGTGTGTGTGGACTTTATTGATTAGGCTCTAACAGTAATTAGCTGATTGATGAGAGAATGATGAGGAAACCTTCACAGGAATGCAGACACAAATATGCGCACACACACACACACACACACACACACACACACACACACACACACACACACACAGACTAATTGGTTTCAGGTAATGTGTCATGTATGAGTGTGTGGATGCTGCTGACCTCTGACCTCTGACCAGTGAGGGAGAAAACCTGCAGCAGAGATGAAGCCTGAGAGTTAATGAGCATTCAGAGGACACACACACACACACACACACACACACACAGTAAACCTTCAGAATAAAACATTAAAACATCTTCAATAAAAGATAAAAAGTCGATGTTAAACCTAAAGGAGAGAAGTCAACTCCGTCTCCCAGGGTGCATTTCACTGACAAACGTCCAATCACGTCGTGCATGAAGCTGATTTTAAAATCTGCAGCTTGAATTTATTTACCTTTGGATGAATTCAGTGACAGTTTGTGGTCGAACCTGCAGCAGCAGATCGTTTTACATTCACCTTGATTTCAGTAGAAAGTACAAATACTTCTTCACTGTACTTCTGTGGATGTTTCAGGTATCTGTACTGTACTTGAACATTCATTTCTCTGACAGTTTTGTACTTATACTTTCTACTTCTGCACAAAAACATCTCCATACTCTGATCCTGCTGCTGCCGTCAGGAAGCATCACGCACATTTAGATAAAATGTTGAAGTCACGTCTCTTCTGGTCGACCGTGGACATTCAGAGAAAAGATGTTCGGCAGTGAATATTGATCCTGTCTGAATCTCACACATGATGTTTGTCAGTCTGTCATCAGACTGTGACGTCATCATAAAGACGACACAGCCGACAGAGTCGTTAGTGACGTCGTCTCTGACTGAAACATCGTCGAGCTGCTCCTGTGTATCAGCAGCTCACAGAACTGAACCAGAACCAGAACTGCAGTTGTCAATATGAGCAGATTTATTGTGATGTTCATCTTGTTTACGAGCTTTTCTGAGCCCAGTTGGCTCCATGTTGGTGCTGGTTCTGGTGCTGATGAGACGATGTAGTTCACTGAGCGCTTCAACACAAAACTACATGAGGTTTGACTTTAACACAACAAACTGACAAACATCATGTGATTCATAACCCAGTTCAACTGGATCAGTACATCATCTGTCTCTCTGTTAACGACTGTAAAATAAAAAGGCGGCTTCAACTCTCTTTGGATTGTGTGTGTGTGTGTGTGTGTGTGTGTGTGTGTGTGTGTGCTCTCAGTTTAATGGTTGATGAGTCTTTATGACATTCTGTGTGGTGATGAGTAACTACGCACCAACTCACTAACTGCTGCAGTCTGCTGCTCAACAATTAACCTACAGACACACACACACACACACACACACACACACACACACACACACACACACACACACACACACACACACAGTTCACAGCTGTAGTTGAGCCAGTTGGAGTCCAGATGTGGTTGTGGCTCGTTTCAGCGGCTCTGTCAGTAATCGATCAGGAGCTTGAACACACTGAATATTTATGTTTAATGCTAACATCAGCTGGAAAACACAACATGTCCACATCATCACATTTAATAACAGTATCACTGAAAATAAACACTTAACGTGTTTTTCTGAGGAAACATTCAGGCGACGGAAAACAAACAGACGTCAGATCAAAGAGTCAGAATCAAGAGCTGAGGAGGACAAACACACGATTCAAGCAGCAAAATGCTTTAAACAACATAAACCTTTTTAAATTTCATTTCAAAGTTGAGGGCTTCAAAAACATTATATAAACTATATATTACTGGATTTGAAATTTCATTGGTTACGTGATGCGTCAATCATCTGGAAGCTGGCATGTGATTGGCTCAGGAGAGAGGAGAAAAAAGGAGAGTGGGTGACTGGTCCACGCGATCACTCATTGGCTGTTGTAGGCTCAAGGACGGGCATATAAGCTAATATCTCAACAGGTGGACTGTCGATACAGTTACAGTTACAGTTACAGTATCAGGAGAGCACTTTGTCTGAACTTCTGGGGTAAAACAGTAAATATGTGACGTCATCGTGAGGAGAGGAAGTCGTGTCCTTCACATATTAAGGAGCCAGATGATGCTTGTTTTTCGACTTCGATGCCCAAAATAATATTGGAGATAAAAGAAATTATGATTTATGAGCCGATATGAAGAAGGGCAGCAAAGTAACTGCACAGTAACTAGTAACTAAAGTTATATAAAAAAAAGGTAGTGGAGTGGAAGTATAAAGCAGCAAAAAATGGGAATACTCAAGTAAAGCACAAGTATCTCAAAACTGTACCAAAGTACAGTACTTGAGTAAATGTACTTAGTTACCTTCCATCAGTCTGAGGACAAGGAGCTGTGAGCGGCTGCTGGATGTTTGTTCTGTGGATCAAATAACGGCGGTCGCGTGTTCTAAGCGTGTGTGGAATGTAAGTCGACCAACGGAGACGACCTTTGGCACCGTGCACGCACGCACACACACACACACACACACACACACACACACACACACCTCTGCACTGGCACAACGCCATAAACACATTAGCTCTGAGGTGTGTGTGTGTGTTTGGACAAGACTGAGTGTGATGCTGGCACCGAGCCTCAGTGTGGTATTACAGTGGACACACACACACACACACACACACACACACACACACACACAGAGGTATGCTCTAACTAACAGTTATAATTAATAACCAGTTGAACCAGTTCAAACTGAGAGCAGCAGACTGGATTTCACTCAAACATGTGAACTGTTAAATCTGATATCTGAGATCAGGCCACGCCCACTTCTGAGTCATCATTTCAAACTGAGGTCACACATGGTTACTGTCTTCAAACATCTCCAAACATCTCCAAACATCTTCAACCAGCACAGAGACACAAATCCAACATTAACATCCGTCCAAGTGACCACAGTGATGTGATGTCACTTCCTGCTCTGTATGAGACAAACCCGTCCATCACTGAGACAAACAGACTCCATGTTTCTACACAAAGACAGAAAGAAGTTCATGTAGAACATTTGCTGAATTTACAAGAAGGAACAAATCAGTCAGAATCAGTCAGAGACAGAGTTTCACACAGTTTATAAAGTGTCTCCAACTCAACAACTCACTAAACTGACACATTTTCAAAGGGAGTCTGGTGCTGCCTCCTGTGTTGAGGATGGATGTTAACATTGCTGAGAATTCAAACATTAACAGGTGTCGTTTATGTTGTAGAACAAAATCTGAAATGTTTTTTGACACTCATATTCTGCAGCTACTGACCTGCTGCTCCGACAGGACTGTACACTTCATGTGAGTCAAACAGCAGCAGGCTGAAGTCTCAGACCGCTGCAGGTCTGTTGGTGTCTCAGCAGGTCCACAGACTAATCTGGTTTAATCCCAACAGGAATCCAAACTCAAATCTGACCACACAACTTTCATTACTTCCATATTAGAGCTCGATTTAACACAACACAGCACTTAATGTCCCCAAAACAGCCCAAAATATCTGGGCGGGTGAATGTGTGCATGAACTAATTATTAGTCATTAATAGAACAAATAACACAATGGCATGAAGTCCTGCTGGTGCCCCCTGCAGGCTGCAGCGCGAAGTACAGTCACAATATGAAGGAAAAGACTTAATGAAAGTTTGTTTGTGGAGGAAAAGTCATTAAAAAATACTTCTTTTATTTTGAAACTTGACTTGAGTGACATCACTTGAGGCCATTTATCAGACTGAACACAGCGCCGTCCGGGTCCAGACCGACCGAACCAACAACCAAACAACTCAAAGAAGCTCACGTCTCCTGTGTCTCGGCCAAATAGCTGAGAGGTGATGACTGTCCACCAGCAGGTGACAGGTGATGACTCTCCACCAGCAGGTGAGAGGTGATGACTCTCCACCCGCAGGTGACAGGTGATGACTGTCCACCAGCAGGTGACAGGTGATGACTCTCCACCAGCAGGTGAGAGGTGATGACTCTCCACCAGCAGGTGACAGGTGATGACTCTCCACCAGCAGGTGAGAGGTGATGACTCTCCACCCGCAGGTGAGAGGCGATGACTGTCCACCAGCAGGTGACAGGTGATGACTCTCCACACCAGCAGGTGAGAGGCGATGACTCTCCACCAGCAGGTGAGAGGTGATGACTCTCCACCAGCAGGTGACAGGTGATGACTGTCCACCAGCAGGTGACAGGTGATGACTCTCCACCAGCAGGTGAGAGGTGATGACTCTCCACCAGCAGGTGACAGGTGATGACTCTCCACCAGCAGGTGACAGGTGATGACTCTCCACCAGCAGGTGACAGGTGATGACTCTCCACCAGCAGGTGACAGGTGATGACTCTCCACACCAGCAGGTGGCGACAGTCTGAATCCATCATTCAAAAAGAGCGTCACAATTTCAACATTGATCCAAATCAGCTGAGTCATTCTGCCAGTGAAAAAAGAAAGAGACACAGCTAGCATAGCGTTAGCCTGCAGCTAGCTTAGCGTTAGCCTGCAGCGTCACTTCTACACTCTTCTCCTGTGTGATGAAGACGATCAGCTGACTGGTACCAGGGGAAACTCTGACAGCGTCGGACATGTTGGTTTGTTTTCTTTATCAGGGATCCTCTCTGTGGTTTGCTGTGAAGAAGGCTCACTCTGGACAGATTTGAGAAGTTGAACTTGAACCCAACAAAGTGAATTTCTCTCTTCTGTGGTTTATTGTTGAATCACTGAAGGCTGTTTTGTCTTTGTCTATTTAAGGTGAATATTATTTGAA
>NC_140188.1:840000-845000 GCF_965226575.1 Pagrus pagrus | reverse complement strand
CTGATTGATGCCAGCGCCCCCCGCGACAGGGCCGCTCTGATTGGTGGATTCAGCTCTGGTCTGAGCGCGCTCACTGGGGACACTCTGGCCTGGATCCATCGCTACGGTGACAAGAGACATCACCACACACACACACACACACACACACACACACACACACACACACACACACACAGTCCTTTAGTCAGCACCAGTAGCCAATCAGGGATCAAGAGACTCAGTGATGTCAGCAGGTTTAAAGGGTCAGTCTCTGAGGCAGAGCTGAGAGAAGTACTCAGATATTATACTGAAGTTAAAGTATTGAGACAATACAAATACTCCATTACAAGTAAAAGTAGTTATAGTTATACTTGAGTAAAAGTAAAGATATACTGTCAAAACATTACTTTGGTAAAAGTACTGTGGCAATAAAACTGATTTATTTTATCTGATTGATGATAAAATGAATTCATTTAAAAATGTGCTACTAAATGTAATCTGTAAAACAACTAGTAACTTAAGTTATCAGATAAATGTAGTGGAGTGGCAGTATAAAGTAGCAGAAAATGGAAATACTCGAGCAAAGTACAAATACCTCAAAATTACACTTGAGTAAAAGTACTTAGTTACATTTCATCAGTGGGAACATAAAACTCAACAAACAAGTTCTTTGTGTAACTGAGATGATTACAAACACTTCACCTGTATTCGATTACATTATCATCATTTATCAGTGTTTAAACCTGTAAAGTAACTAAGTATGTTTACTCAAGTACTGCACCAGCACAGATTCAAGGTACTTTACTTGAGTATTTCTATTTTCTGCTCCTTTATATTTCTGCTTCACTTCATCTCTGAGGGAAATATTCTACTTTTTACTCCACTACATTTGTCTGACAGCTTTAGTTACTAGTTACCTTTCAGATTACTTTCCTGTCCAGTGAAAACGTCGTATCTCTGGATGTGCTGATGATGAATGTTTGGAGTGGAAGTATACAGAAGCAGAAAAGTACAAGTACCTCAAAATTATGGTACATTAATTAAGTTGTTGTACATTTTCACCGTTTATTATAAATCTTGTTTTATTTATTTATTTACAACTGAATTTATTTAAAATGATGAAGTTATAAACAAGAAAAAAACGATCCTGATAATGATGACTGAAGTCATCGATCAGGCCAGACACACACACACACACACACACACACACACACACACACACACCAACTGACCTGACCTGATGTGTTGATGGACGCAGTCGTTGCCTTCACACAGTCAGGATGAAACACTGAGCTCGACTGTGACGATGATCTGACTCACGTCTAACAGAAGGAAGAGAATCAATCTGAACACTGGTTGATGATTGTAAACTGATCAGCAGGGACGCTCTGTTAGTTAACAGGTGTGATCGTACCCGTGCAGTTAACAGGTGTGATCGTACCCGTGCAGTTAACAAGTGTGATCGTACCCGTGCAGTTAACAAGTGTGATCGTACCCGTGCAGTTAACAGGTGTGATCGTACCCGTGCAGGCGGCAGGTGTGATCGTACCCGTGCAGTTAACAGGTGTGATCGTACCCGTGCAGTTAACAGGTGTGATCGTACCCGTGCAGGCGGCAGGTGTGATCGTACCCGTGCAGTTAACAGGTGTGATCGTACCCGTGCAGTTAACAGGTGTGATCGTACCCGTGCAGGCGGCAGGTGTGATCGTACCCGTGCAGTTAACAGGTGTGATCGTACCCGTGCACGCGGCAGGTGTGATCGTACCCGTGCAGTTAACAGGTGTGATCGTACCCGTGCAGGCGGCAGGTGTGATCGTACCCGTGCACGCGGCAGGTGTGATCGTACCCGTGCAGTTAACAGGTGTGATCGTACCCGTGCAGGCGGCAGGTGTGATCGTACCCGTGCAGGCGGCAGGTGTGATCGTACCCGTGCAGTTGGCAGGTGTGATCGTACCCGTGCACGCGGCAGGTGTGATCGTACCCGTGCAGGCGGCAGGTGTGATCGTACCCGTGCAGTTAACAGGTGTGATCGTACCCGTGCACGCGGCAGGTGTGATCGTACCCGTGCAGACGGCAGGTGTGATCGTACCCGTGCAGTTAACAGGTGTGATCGTACCCGTGCACGCGGCAGGTGTGATCGTACCCGTGCAGTTAACAGGTGTGATCGTACCCGTGCAGTTAACAGGTGTGATCGTACCCGTGCAGGCGGCAGGTGTGATCGTACCCGTTCAGTTAACAAGTGTGATCGTACCCGTGCAGTTAACAGGTGTGATCGTACCCGTGCAGTTAACAAGTGTGATCGTACCCGTACAGTTAACAAGTGTGATCGTACCCGTGCAGTTAACAGGTGTGATCGTACCCGTGCAGGCGGCAGGTGTAGACGTCGGCTCATGTTTCATGACGTCTCTCAGCTCTGGTGTCTTCAGCAGGTGTGCTCGTAGATGTTTTGAAGCCTGGACATGTCAGTAACGCTCAGGAGGCGGGACTTGGCCTGCAGGACGCTGCTGTCCTTCAAAGGCTGCTGTCAGCCGTCGCCTCACGTCAAGCTGCCGCCTTCATCTGCTGCCAGGAGCCTCAAACCGCCCGCTGACACTCATGATCACGGCGTCATGTTCACTTTTAACTTCTTCAACATTTTAATCCTGAACCTTTTCAACTGTCACAGCTCCACGACACTGATCCTGCACGTCAACGTCAGATTATCACACAGGCAGACTCACTTAAAGTCGAGTTTCTTTGAAGTGTAGACGCTGATGTCAGAGATAAGGGAGATTTTAAATCAAACAGATTAGTGTAACTGCTGTCAGTGGAGTCAGTTTGTCCCTTTAAAGACCTCTGAGACGGACCAACAGACTCTCCATCAGGAACCTGGAGCTCCGGTAGGTTCACTCAGATTTCAACAACAGTCAGAGTCAACGGCAAAACTTCATGTGGAGTTTAGTTCAAGTTCATCTGAAGCACAAATTAAAAATGTGATTTATGGTTCAAAACATTAGTGAACCTGAGAGCAGCGTTGAGTCCGCTTAACGAGGATGAAGATAACATGAAGACCTGCAGTTCTGGAGACGGTCTGGATCCAGAGCTCTGAAAAGGTTTTACATATTGTTCAGGAGGTTCAAGAAGATCTTGACAAGACTCGGGGGAAGTTCTACTTGTTCTTGATCAGATCTGGATGTCCAAAGATCTCTGTGTAAATTAAACGGTTCTTGTGGAGGTTTCAGAAGTTCTTGACAGGGTCCGAGAGTCTGCTGTGAAAATTTCAAGGGTCTTCCGGGAGGTTCTGGAGGTTCCTGATGAGGTTTTAGTTAAAGTGTCCTCTTTCTGTTGGTTTCATGTGTATTTTCTCTTTATTTCTATTCTTTATATTTGTAATTCACTTCACATTTCAAACCTGACGACCGACTGATTCATGATTCTGTGTTGCTGCACTGAGGCCTTCTGTTGCTCCTGTACTCTACTGCCACACTGTGGTTACAGGTGGAACTGCAGGTGTGTGTAGGGACAATGGTCAGAGGCCTTCCTCCCTTCCTTCCTCCCTTCCTTCCTCCCTTCCTTCCTTCCTTCCTTCCTTCCTTCCTTCCTTCCTCCCTTCCTTCCTTCCTTCCTTCCTCCCTCCCTTCCTTCCTTCCTTCCTTCCTTCCTCCCTTCTACTGTAATTTTGTGGTTGGACTATATGATATGATTGGTGATGATTTGTGAAGTTTAAATTATATTTCTACCTCATCTATCAACAACAGGATCATCAGAGTGTCGCAGACAAACACTTCAGTAAATATCAAGACATACTTTTAATCGATTCATTCATTCTTCTGGCCCTTCAGGGTTGCAGGTTTGATTCCCTGATCGGTGTAAAGAGACGGACTGACGTCTCTGCTCAGTGGGTTTTTACTGCAGCTCGTCCTGGACCACCCGAGGAAGAGAGCTGTGCTTTCTCTGTGCTGACAGGCTGGCTGCTGGCCTTTGTTTGTTTACTCAGTAATGAGCCAATCACATGGCTCATTGCCACACACACACACACACACACACACACACACACACACACACACACACACACACACACAGTCATTTAGTGGAAATGAGGATGATGTGTGTGATGAGAGGCAGCTGTGTCTTCACCACATGGAGAGGTCATTTCCTCGGCTGTAGACTGTAGAGAAGGTGTGAGACGAGCAGCAGAGTCACACAAGTTTACAGTCAGAAGAGCTGCAGCGCTGAAAACGTTTGTCCCGACGCACTTCAGAGAGAATTTAGATTTTCCGTCGTCTGAATGTTTGTTTCTTCTTTAAACTGACATCAGAGAACCAGCAGTGATGGAGGCCGACTGCCACGTCACCTGTGTCTCCACCAGAAAGCTGCACTTGAACGCATCAACTAGCTCGTATGTTTTGCTCCTGCGTGAGAGGAAATAACTCTCCACACCACCAGGTGGCAGCAGACTCAGGACTGCAGATACTGTTGTTACCATAAAGCAGCGTTTTACACTCTCACCGCAAAAACCTGAGCCACAGACGCTCACTGATGGCCCGACGTTGACCCTGAGTGACCCTGAGTGAGTTTGTTCTGAACCTGCAACTATTGGTCGATTTAAATAAAGTGAATCACTTCAGTCGAACATCGTCTGGTTCCTGCTGCTTCAGCGGGAGGATTTGCTGTTTTTCTTTGGGTTTCGGGCTGTTTGTGAAGACGTTTGTCGCAGCTCGAGTCTCAAATATTACAATTTAGCTCTAATAAAAGCGTTTGGGGTGAAATGTCTCTTTAGTTTCAGGCAGCAGTTGATGGGTTTCACAGATTCTGGTCACGTTGGTGCGTGGGACGGGTCAACTCCGGGTCACAACCAGGACGTCCTGACTGAAACATTTAACTGGGGTTGTGAGGGAGCTGCTGCTGGAAACTGTGAATCCCCCCAACAGCACCACCCGTCTGACTGTGTGTGTTAGAAACATTTGTCCTTTTCCGTCCTGCAGCCTCCATTATCACAGACGCACGAAACAAGCGCTCCTCAGTCTGCAGAGACGTCATTA